>NW_027196524.1:0-87835 GCF_038502225.1 Cherax quadricarinatus | reverse complement strand
ATTATTTCTATCGACTGAGTACACAAAACCACCCATTTACCAATTTCAACTATCCAATAAAGTGGTCCGAAATTGGCAATTTTTCCAATTTCACACAAATTTCAAAAGATGCCAATTTCCAAATACTCTCCAAAATAAACAAGACAGACATTCCTGGCACTAAAATAACATTTCCTCAGTTCATTAGTCACGTCCCCAGGCCCCTCTTGCATTTCGTTTGCTTTCCACTTTGAATTTTTATTCTCACAAGAAACAGAAGACTTACTGTTATGCAGACTACTGCATTAGTATAGAAATGGTATAAATAATATCAGCGCACTTGTGAAAGAATATTAGACTCGCCAGTTGATGTGTATTGGCCACGTGGCATGATTTGTTTACTTTTGAACTTTTGCAAAAATCGAACATTTCTGCTACTTTGAGCTCAATTTCAAGGTACTTTTCATTGTGAAACCAATCGAAATCATCTCATTTGTAGTAACATATCTTCCATTCTATAAAATGAGACCAGGAAAACTAGAATACATCTATAAATACCATACGAAAATACAGTGCAAAGTCGCTGTTTTAAACTAAAAACATGGTCAAATTTTTTTTTTTCTCATTATGCACTGTGCACTGCAGGATTTTTTATACTGTGCACACTGACCACATAGACGCATTCTTTCATATGTAGGCCTACCAGCTTTCTCTCGTTAGATTTGAAGGTGCTAAAATTTAGGTGTACTAGTACGTCAATAACTCAGGTGCGTTAGCTGTACTAGTACATCGGAAACCCTGAAAGGGTTTAGTCTCTTTTCCTAATTCTGCTTATACAAGTAAGACATGAGAGCAAAAGTATTTAAAGAGTGCTGAGATACTCTGGTTGTTACAGAGAGGCATATCACTGGATTATGCTGCTTTAAATCATAATATGGCTCATCCAATTAATCTTCCATCAAAAATCTAGTTGTAGAGTCACACTCATTCTTATGACTACAAGCATTGATCCTGATGTAAACTTTTTACTAAATGAATTACACGACTCGAGCAGCAACTGTAATTATTATACTGCAGACCAAGCAAAGACATTACTCAAAGTAAACAATAACTTTTTTTTTTTTTTTTTTCTCTCTCAACAAGTCGGCCGTCTCTCACTGAGGCAGGGTGACCCAAAAAAGAAAGAAAAAATCCCCAGAAAGAAAATACTTTCATCATCATTCAACACTTTCACCATACTCACACATTATCACTGTTTTTGCAGAGGTGCTCAGAATACAACAGTTTAGAAGCATATACGTATAAAGATACACAACATAGCCCTCCAAACTGCCAATATCCCAAACCCCTCCTTTAAAGTGCAGGCATTGTACTTCCCATTTCCAGGACTCAAGTCCGACTATATGAAAATAACCGGTTTCCCTGAATCCCTTCACTAAATATTACCCTGCTCACACTCCAACAGATCTATCTAACTATCTTTAATTACAATGTCAGATCCTTGAGCAAACATTATTACGACCTCACAGCATTGCTCAATTCCCTTCATTCCAGTATGTCAATCATCACACTCACAGAAACCTGGCTAAATCCTGATATTACAGGTGTCTGTGCCATTCCTGGTTACATACACAACTGTAGGACAGACCAGCAAGGGAGTGGAACAGCTATATACTACTCAAATCAACTGGAATGTATCAAAAAATCTTAGACAAGAGATGAGCATGGTGAATATACCATAGCCAAGTTTAAATCAAAAGACCTGCAAAAACCCCTCAGAGTTATGAACATCTACACAGTACCACAGTCAAATGTTTACTACTATAGTGAAAAATTAGGAAACATGATAACTGATGCACACATGAACAAAGACTACCTGCTGCTAACAGGAGATTTTAATATAAATCTGCTATATGACCAGGACCCACAAGTAACTGAATTCACAAACACTATGAGCAACTGCCTGTTGCTACCATCAATATCTAAACCTACAAGAATCTATGAGACTAGTATCTCTTTAACCCTTTGAGGGTCGACAGGCCCTCTCCGAAACTCGTTCTCAGGGTCGGCCAAATTTAAAAAAAAAAAAAAATTATTTTTTCTTATGAAAAAATAGTTTTTTTTTCTAAACATTATAGGATAAACAAAAAAAATTTACCATCAATACTTACGGAGATATGGATGCATGAAGTTTGCAGAAAATGAGCCGCGTATGGCAACAGCGGTGACTGCCGCTCACCCGGTAAACTTTAGTTTACTTGTATTTGAAGGTTTGTTGTTTTTTTTCACTATTTTATTTTTTCACATAACTTATGTGGCCTATGAGACCAAAGTAAGGTGCAATGTACATATATACACTCGTTGTATACAACACAATAAGCACACAAACATAATTATCAATGTATTGTTTACAAAACTTGTTTACAAAAACAAACAATACAAAACATTGTTTATTATTATTGTTCTATAATATATATACCAATATACAGTCACTGAACATATTCCTATTAGTTCTGCAGCTTGTGGAACTCTGAAACATGGTGTCATACACAATGGTGTTTTATCTTTCTCCCTCATTCTATCTCTTTCAATCTGTCTCTCTCTTTCTATCTGTCTGTCTATCTCTGTCTCACAGGTACACATAAATACAAGTATACATAGTATAAATTACCTAGGATAACCCAAGAAATCCAGACAAAGTGCTATACTCTGCTTGAAGATGTGAGTAAAAGTGATGACACAGTCTTGTGGCTCTCTGAGACAGAGAGCT
This sequence comes from Cherax quadricarinatus, assembly GCF_038502225.1. NCBI lineage: Eukaryota > Metazoa > Arthropoda > Malacostraca > Decapoda > Parastacidae > Cherax > Cherax quadricarinatus. The sequence goes on along the minus strand of NW_027196524.1, from coordinate 85,086 downwards.
AGACGGATAGACAGATAGACAGGGAGCTTGACAGACAGACAAATAGACAGACAGAAATGTTAGTGTACCAGTACCAGTATACTAGTGTTCCACCCTCCTCCTCCTCTTCTTCCTCTTCCTCCTCTTCCCCCTACTCTTCCTCCTCTTCCCCCTACTCTTCCTCATACTCTTCCTCTTCCTCTTCCTCCTACTCTTCCTCTTCCTCCTCCTCCTCTTCCTCCTCCTCCTCTTCCTCCTTCTTCTCTTCTTCCTCTTCCTCCTTCTCCTCTTCTTCCTCTTCCTCCTACTCTTCCTCTTCCTCCTACTCTTCCTCCTCCTCCTCCTCCTCTTCCTCCTCTTCCCCCTAATCTTCCTCCTACTATTCCTCTTCCTCCTCCTCTTCCTCTTATTCCTCTTCCTCCTACTCTTCCTCTTCCTCCTCCTCCTCTTCCTCCTCCTCCTCTTCTTCCTCTTCCCCCTACTCTTCCTCCTTCTCCTTCTCCTCCTCCCCCATAGTGTAAATTACCAGGAGTCGGCAGCTGTCAAAATGACATATTGTCTCATTACTCACTCCCCCCTCCCGCCTGTCAAAACAATGGGGTCGGATGCTGCTTCCCTTCCTCCATTCTATCTAATTATCTTTCTCCCTCATTCTATCTGTCTTTTTATCTCTGTCTCACAGGTACACATAAATACAAGTATACATAGTATAAATTACCTAGGATAACCCAAGAAACCTACACAAAGTGCTATACTCTGCTTGAAGATGTGAGTAAAAGTGATGACACAGTCTTGTGGCTCTCTGAGACAGAGAGCTAGATGGATAGACAGCTTGACAGACAGGCAAATAGACAGACAGAAATGTTAGTATACCAGCAAAAACAAAGGGAGGGAGATGTTTATCTCATCTTTTGGCATCAGCTCTACCCTCATTTACCCTCATCAAACGTCAGCACTTATCAGATGTTATCTCCCCTTATCTTGTTACTGTCATGGGTGAACATTTATTATTACCTATTATTATTATTATGTATTATTATTATGTATTATTATTATTATGTATTATTATTATTATGTATTATTATTATTATGTATTATTGTTATCATTATGTATTCTTCTTCTTCCTCCTCCTCCTCTTCTTCTTCCTCCTCCTCTGCCTCCTCCTCCTCTTGCCTCCTCCTCCTCTTGCCTGCTCCTCCTCTGCCTCCTCCTCCTCCTCCATTCTTGGAACAAGTTTGAAGAGCTTGTAGTTCATAATCACTATCACTATCATCACCAATGCTCACATCTGAGTCTGGGATTTTGGAAAATAGGAGTTTCCTCTTTGATTCTGGTACAACTGAACGTGAACAAGATGGCCCAGCACCAGAGGTGGAAGGCTGTGGGTTGTCTGGGTTTTCCTCACTATTACCCATATTATGGTCATTAGTTTCGGTCAAAACCTCACCAGAACCTTGAAACTCATCTTCACTGTCACTTCCATCTGTATTAGAACTGTCACTGGGGAACAAAAGTGTCCCAATTCGCCGAGGAGTGAGGAACTTCTTACCACAGGGCACGGTGGAAATTGTGTACTATGATGGCATTCCCACAGTGCACCACTGGGTCCCAGATTTTTTTCCTACTGCGCACACCCACCACACAGACCCATTCTCTCACATCTAGGCTTATCAGCCTTTTCCTGTGAGATTTGAGGCCGCTAGAATTTATGCGTACTAGTACAACAAAAACCCCTACGCGTAAGACATACTAGTACGACGAAAACCCTCAAAGGGTTAATAGACCACATCTGGACTAACACCATATCCCCTTTAAAATCAGGCATAATTACAGACAACACCACCACAGACCACTACCCAACCTTTCTCATGACCAATCTAGGTAAATTGCCCCAAGACATTACTAAAGTTACCTTCAGACTACATAACGAGAGAGCTGTTAACAACTTTATAGCAGCTATGAATAACATCAACTGGCATTAGCTGGAGACATATACATATATGAATGACTGCATAAATAATTTTCAAAAAAAAGCCCATTACCTCTATAACAAATGTTTCCCTAAAAATACTAAACAGATCACAGCTAAGAGACTGAATAGTCCCTGGCTAACACCCAGCATCCTTAAATCCATTAACACAAAGCACCAATATGAAAATCAGTACAGAATGGGTCAAGTAACTAGAGACCAGTCAAAACGTTACTTGTCAGCTCTTACCAGCCTGTTAAGAAGATCTAAAAAATTGTATATTATGAAAATAGATTACATAACATCAAAGGTGATATGAAAAAGACCTGGAAAACTCTATCTGAAATTCTTGGAACTAAAAAGTTATCCAAAAACAAAACAATCAAATTAACAAAATCAGACGAACCCCTACTCCTACCAACTGAAACAGCAAAGAGACTCAATGTTTTCTTCTCCACCATGGGAAAGAACCTAGCGAGTAAAATCCCCGACTCAAACACCCATCCATCAAATCAAATCAAATCAAAGTTTATTCTCTATAAGGATTACAATGCAGGGTTTACAGATTTTGGTTATTGTGTGGTTTACATGTAGTAAAATACTAATTACAGAGGGGCCCACTAGAACACCTAGCATGGCTAGGCATTTCGGACAAACTTAGATTAATTCTTATCCCTAAATTATAACAAATTGTGGAGTAAGTTGACTAAATACTAAGTGACAAATACTAGTTTGTGAGTTTAGCAATGTGAATGCTTTTGTTTTGGCACAATACTTAGTTTCTATATTGGAGTATCACAGGCAAACTTATGACTAGTTTGGAATCATTATTTTAAGATTAGGATACATATTTCTGTGCTTGTAGTCAAATGGGTAAGTGAGTGAGTGTAAATGTGGACCACCAGGTGGTTTTTATGTAGTTGATGGGGTGTATCAGGGAGATAAGATGTTTTCTAACAGTAGTTTTGAAGGTGATGAATGTGTCTGCTGTTCTAGAGTTTTCAGGTAGAGTGTTCCAGATTTTAGGGCCTTTGACATACATTGAGGTTTGTAAAGGTTTAGTCGGACACAGAATGTCGTAGAGATGTTTGTGTCTGGCGTTATGCCTGTGGGTTCTGTCACAACTATCAAGAAGGCATTTTAGGTCAAGGTTAATATTGGAATTTAAGGTTCTGTATATGTAGACTGCACAGTAGTAAGTGGATGTTCCAAACAGGGAGTAAGTTTAGATCTATGAAGAGTGGGAGGGTGTGTTGCCAGGGATGGGAATTAGTGATTATTCTTATTGCAGCTTTTTGTTGAGTTATTATTGGCTTTAGGTGTATTGCTGAAGTTGATCCCCAAGCACAAATAGCATAGGTGAGGTATGGATAAATGAGTGAATGGTATAGTGCGAGAAGGGCATTTTGCGGCACGTAGTATCGTATCTCCGAGAGGATCCCAACTGTTTTGGATACTTTTTTTGATGTGTGTTGGATATGGGTGCTGAAATTCAGGTTGTTGTCGAGGTATAGGCCTAGAAATTTGCCCTCATTATGTCTGGCAATTAGAGTGCTGTCAATCTTAATGTTAAGTTGCGCAGCACCTGCTCTGCTACCAAACATAATACAGTAGCTTTTGTCAGTGTTAAGTGTAAGTTTATTGGCTGTCATCCAAGTTGATATTTTGAGCAGCTCCTCATTAACAGTGGTGTTGAGGATGGCAAGATTAGGGTCAGAGATGACATAAATCGTGTCGTCAGCAAAGAGAATGGGATTCAGGTGTTGGGATACGTTTGGAAGATCATTGATGTAAATGAGGAAGAGCAGGGGTCCAAGGACACTTCCCTGTGGAACTCCAGTATCAAGTGGCCCTGTTGATGATGCTGTGTCTTTAATGGTGACATACTGATACCTATTAGTAAGGTAGGATTTGAAATATGCAAGCACATGGCTTCTTATACCATAATGGTCAAGTTTGTGGAGTAGGATGCCGTGGTCTACTGTGTCAAAAGCTTTTCTTAGGTCAATAAAAATTCCTAGCGGATATTCCTTGTTTTCCAATGCTGTGTAAAGCAGATCTAGCATTTTATGATTGCATCATTAGTGCTTTTATTTTTCCTGAATCCAAATTGGCAGGGGTTGAGTATGTTTTGTGCCATTATAAATGAATACAGTCTCCTTTGCACGAGTTTCTCGAAGGTTTTGGATAGCAATGGTAAGTTTGATATTGGCCTATAGTTGTTTACATCTGTAGGGTCACCACCTTTATGTATTGGTATAACCCTTGCTGTCTAGAGTAGTTTTGGGAAGGTGCTAGTTTCTAGTGACTTGTTAAAAAGTAATGAAATAGCATACGAGAGGACATGGGCCGCTCGCTTGTACAATAATGGTGGGACATGAGACAGGTTCCCTGAGTTATTTTTAAGTGACTTTATAATCTCGGTGACCAGTTCACGAGCTTTTACCCGGATACATACACTATTCCTAGCTCCAATGAACCCAACAGAAGTCTCGCTCGTCATCAGTACCCTTAAAAGCAAGGCAGGAGACATAGGCAACTTGCCAACTTTTATGTACAAAAAAGCTCCTCAAGTACAGTGGAACCTCTACTTACGAGTTTAATCTGTTCCATGACCTTGCTCGCAACTGGATTTGCTCGTTTGCAGAGTCAATTTTCCTCATTTAAATTAATTGAAATGGAATTAATTCGTTCCAGTAGAATTCCAGGCACGAGAAAATACTTTAATAATTTCCCTAATATCAACTCTACAGCTTATTTATCTATCACAATTCATGTAATATGACGTAATAAACAATATTAATAACATAGAAACATGATATATACACTAGAATGAATAAAATACATGTCATTAGGTATGTGACTAGTGATGGTGACAACAGCCATTGTTTTTGGGGTTTATAGGGCCACCACAGTGGCCATTCCTGCTCCTGACTACATGTGTAGAGAACCTAGGATAACCCAAAAAAGTCAGACAGAGTGACTTATAAGTGCTACACACTTAATGCTTCATTTTATTGCTACACTCTTAATTTATTTTTTATTATCACACTGGCCGATTCCCACTAAGGCAGGGTGGCCCGAAAAAGAAAAACTTTCACCATCATTCACTCCATCACTGTCTTGCCAGAAGGGTGCTTTACACTACAGTTTTTAAACTGCAACATTAACACCCCTCCTTCAGAGTGCAGGCACTGTACTTCCCATCTCCAGGACTCAAGTCCGGCCTGCCGGTTTCCCTGAACCCCTTCATAAATGTTACTTTGCTCACACTCCAACAGCACGTCAAGTATTAAAAACCATTCGTCTCCACTCACTCCTATCAAACAAGCTCACGCACGCCTGCTGGAAGTCCAAGCCCCTCGCACACAAAACCTCCTTTACCCCCTCTCTCCAACCTTTCCTAGGCCGACCCCTACCCCGCCTTCCTTCCACTACAGACTGATACACTCTTGAAGTCATTCTGTTTCGCTCCATTCTCTCTACATGTCCGAACCACCTCAACAACCGTTCCTCAGCCCTCTGGACAACAGTTTTGGTAATCCCGTACCTCCTCCTAACTTCCAAACTACGAATTCTCTGCATTATATTCACACCACACATTGCCCTCAGACATGACATCTCCACTGCCTCCAGCCTTCTCCTCGCTGCAACATTCATCACCCATGCTTCACACCCATATAAAAGCGTTGGTAAAACTATACTCTCGTACATTCCCCTCTTTGCCTCCAAGGACAAAGTTCTTTGTCTCCACAGACTCCTAAGTGCACCACTCACTCTTTTCCCCTCATCAATTCTATGATTCACCTCATCTTTCATAGACCCATCCGCAGACACGTCCACTCCCAAATATCTGAATACGTTCACCTCCTCCATACTCTCTCCCTCCAATCTGATATTCAATCTTTCATCACCTAATCTTTTTGTTATCCTCATAACCTTACTCTTTCCTGTATTCACCTTTAATTTTCTTCTTTTGCACACCCTACCAAATTCATCAACCAATCTCTGCAACTTCTCTTCAGAATCTCCCAAGAGCACAGTGTCATCAGCAAAGAGCAGCTGTGACAACTCCCACTTTGAGTGTAATTCTTTATCTTTTAACTCCACGCCTCTTGCCAAGACCCTCGCATTTACTTCTCTTACAACCCCATCTATAAATATATTAAACAACCACGGTGACATCACACATCCTTGTCTAAGGCCTACTTTTACTGGGAAATAATTTCCCTCTTTCCTACATACTCTAACTTGAGCCTCACTATCCTCGTAAAAACTCTTCACTGCTTTCAGTAACCTACCTCCTACACCATACACTTGCAACATCTGCCACATTGCCCCCCTATCCACCCTGTCATACGCCTTTTCCAAATCCATAAATGCCACAAAGACCTCTTTAGCCTTATCTAAATACTGTTCACTTATATGTTTCACTGTAAACACCTGGTCCACACACCCTCTACCTTTCCTAAAGCCTCCTTGTTCATCTGCTATCCTATTCTCTGTCTTACTCTTAATTCTTTCAATAATAACTCTACCATACACTTTACCAGGTATACTCAGCAGACTTATCCCCCTATAATTTTTGCACTCTCTTTTATCCCCTTTGCCTTTATACAAAGGAACTATGCATGCTCTCTGCCAATCCCTAGGTACCTTACCCTCTTCCATACATTTATTAAATAATTGCACCAACCACTCCAAAACTTAATGCTACACTTAATTGCTACACTCTTAATACTGCACTTTGCTACTGCTGCTTCATGTTGTCTGCCACTGCTACCTGATGATGTCTGCCACTGCTGGTTCATGTTGTCTGCCACTGCTACCTCATGATGTCTGCCACTGCTCCTTCATGTTGTCTGCCACTGCTACCTCATGATGTCTGCCACTGCTCCTTCATGTTGTCTGCCACTGCTACCTCATGATGTCTGCCACTGTTGCTTCATGTTGTCTGCCACTGCTGCTTCATGTCTGCCACTGCTACCTCATGATGTCTGCCACTGCTCCTTCATGTTGTCTGCCACTGCTACCTCATGATGTCTGCCACTGTTGCTTCATGTTGTCTGCCACTGCTGCTTCATGTTGTCTGCCACTGCTACCTCATGATGTCTGCCACTGCTCCTTCATGTTGTCTGCCACTGCTACCTCATGATGTCTGCCACTGCTACCTCATGATGTCTGCCACTGTTGCTTCATGTTGTCTGCCACTGCTGCTTCATGTTGTCTGCCACTGCTGCCTCATGTCTACCACTGATGTCGCCAAAAAATCTAATATTTCTCCTATTTTGAGTTCAATTTCAAGGTACTTTTCATCGCAAAACCAATTAAAATCATATTTATTTTTGTAGTATACCTTCCATTCTATCACATGAGACCAAATAAAACGAGAATGCAACCATAAAAACCATACGAAAATATACCACTAAGGGGAGGCTAATGGCTGAGAAGTGAACTCCGTTATTTATGGTCCGATTTCTTTCATTTTTGGTGTACGTTAAGAAGCATCTTTTCATCATACATTGCCCAAGTTTCAATAAGATAGTCCAACAAACAACTGAGATCCAGTTTCCTAGATCAAGAGCAAGAGCCCCCTAACCAGTGGCAAGTAACCTCCCTTGAGGCCCACTCACATCTGGAAATTTTGCTCGCGTCTGGAAGCAAAAAATCGACCAAGCAGCTGTTCATATCTGAAAAAACTCGCACATGGATGCACTCGTAAGTAGAGGTTCCACTCTATTGTCACCAATTATTGCAACATTCTTTAACAAATCCATTGAATCATCTACCTTCCCAACAATCCTCAAAATAGCGAGGGTCACTCCGATCCACAAAGGAGGTGACCCAGCTGACTTGAATAACTATAGACCAATATCTAACTTACCACTGCTCTCTAAAATCTTTGAAAAATTAATTCATAGACAGATCTGTTCCAACCTCGTCTCACACAACATACTAAACCCCTGTCAGTTTGGATTCAGGAATAATAAAAGCACAAATGACGCTATCATACACATGCTAGAGCTAATATATACTGCTCTTGAAAAGAAAGAAGTCCTGCTGGGAATTTTCATTGATTTACATAAAGCTTTTGATACAGTACACTAAATAAACACTGTACACTAAATAAACACACTGTGGTATAAGAGGCCACTCCCTCAACTACCTAAAGTCATACCTTAGTAACAGAAGCCAATATGTGTACACAAATGGTGCAAACTCTTCCACTCAACCAATCACAGTAGGAGTGCCACAAGGAAGTGTCCGTGGATCACTCCTCTTTCTCATCTACATCAGTGACCTACCGAATGCATCACAGCTACTCAAACCCATATTATTTGAACATGACACTACATACGTCTTCTCCCACCCAAACCCAGTCATACTCGCCAACACTGTCGATGCCAAATTGCAGAAAATATCTACCTGGATGATGACTAATAAACTTACCCTGAATACAGTGGACCCCCGCATAACGATCACCTCCGAATGCGACCAATTATGTAAGTGTATTTATGTAAGTGCGTTTGCACGTGTATGTTTGGGGGTCTGAAATGGACTAATCTACTTCACAATATTCCTTATGGGAACAAATTCGGTCAGTACTGGCACCTGAACATACTTCTGGAGTGAAAAAATATCGTTAACCGGGGGTCCACTGTACTGATAAAACCTATTTCATTCAGTTTGGAAACAAAGCTGCAAATGTTCCACTTAACATAACACTAAACGGATCACCCGTCACAAGACTCACAGAGGGAAAATTCCTAGTAATCCACCTTGACAGCAGCCTCAAGTTCCAGACACATATACAACAAATCACCAAGAAAATCTCTAAGACTGTAGGCATACTATCAAAGATAAAGTACTATGTTCCACAACCAGTTCTCCTGGCACTGTCCCATTCACTCATCTACCCTTATCTCACATATGGAATTTGTGCATGGGGATCTACAACTTTAAATCACCTAAGACCACTAATAACCCAGCAAATGGCAGCAGTCAGAATGGTAACAAATTCCCACTCCCAACAGCATACTCCACCAATTTTCAAAAGTCCAAATCTTTTGGTTTATATAAATTAGATTTATTTATTTATTTATTTATTTATTTATTTATTTTATTTATTTATTTATTTTATTTTATAATTTGAACATACAGAGGTACAAAAAAATACAGGTAAGAGCAGCATGCCAAAGCCACTTGTATGCATAGCATTACGGGCAGGCTTAAAATTAACTTAAGATTAACTAAGCAATGATGTAATAAGTGATAAAACATTATTGTAAACAGATAACAATAAAGCACAAATGAGTATTACAAAGACAGGTCATATGGTTGCATTTACTGGAGCTACTGTACAACTATGATAAATTTCTTTAGTGTTAAGTAGTCAGTAAGCCAATAAATTAAGTCGGCCCATAATGCCAAGGCATAATAGTGGCTCTCTCTGCGTTGCAACCCATTATTGCAAATACATAATCTCAATGTACTACTTGCAAAGAAAAAACTAAATTTGAATTTGAATATAATGGTTCTTTCTCCTAGCCTAGATACTTTCATTACACATCTCAGTAATATGAATATTTTTCAATAGTGTATTAAGGTGTTGCTCTGTAGTTAATACATAAAGAGAAATTTCTTTGTTAACAAAGATATAACAATATGCATTAAACTTGAAAAATGCTAGATTTTTCACAGGTAGCTTAAATTTCTTAAGGTTCAGTGAATGTAATGCATTATGTAATTTTTTTTTTTTTTACCTCAGTGGTCATCCCCAGCCAAGGAAGGGTGGGTCAAAGAAGGAAAACTCATTCACCATCATTGATTCAATCACTGAAAATTTATTTTTTTAATTGTATTTGTTTGTCTACAGCCCCACACACTGTTGAGGAAAAAACTGGCAGCAAGTCTCCTCCAGGTTTTCCAGGCTTAGAGACCATGTTGCCTCTTCTGCTAACAGCTGTCACCCAGGGAAGGCTGTCAATGGAGGTAGGTAATGTATATTTCTTACTTGATAATGGTCCTGAATGGCCTAAATGTTATTGTAAGTTTCTTCTCCAAAGTATTAGTTGTTTCTTAATGTCTTACTTTTGAGTGCAGTGATCAGGACTCGAGTAGGTATCCTTTCCAAGATATGATACTGTGTACACCAAACAACACTCCTTACCCTATACCACTGTTTAATATATCCTTACCTCACCTATGGTATTTGTGCCTGAGGATCAACCACAGCCAACCAACTTAAACCTTCAATAGCCCAACAAAAACTGTGCAGATGATTACCAGCTCCTGTGCTAGACAGCACACCCTCCCACTTTACAAAAGCCTAAATCTACTAAATATACGAGACATACACTCATATTATTGTGCATACTATATATACAGAACATTAAACTCCAATATAAACCCTGTGCTTAAACTAATTGATAGCTACAACAGAACACACAGTCACAATACAATCACAAGGCACTCTTTGACATCCCTCATGTCAGTCTCACACTATGCAAAAATGTGGTGCACATAAAGGGCCCGAAGATCTGGAATTCACTGCTTGAACCAGTAAAGGATCCCCTTACAACATGCAAACTTAGGGCTATGCTTAAAAATCATCTCATCTCTTAATACTAACTAAAACTAGCAAAACAACTTCTAACTAGTTTGAAGCAGCTCCTAAATATTATATTATATAACCTCAAGTCTATTAAAACATCTGCCAATCCATGAAATATTACTATTTGAACCATTAATTGTAATATTGTTTTTATTATGTGCAACTTAAAGATTATTGTTCTTATAAACCTCCACCTTGACTACTGCACATTAGTATTAAGATAAAATAAAGATTTTTTAAAAAGTTAACCATTCTTATCTTGTCTAGATTTAACCAATTAACTGTCCAAATGTAGATCTACGTTCTTACCGCTAGCGCTCCAAACGTAGATCAACATTTTATTTTTCCTGCCTCCAAATTTGAGACGTTTGGCCTGAGATGCCTGGTCAGTATAGAATGGGTCTTAACACTTGGTGTGCACAGTATTAAAAAATCTGGGACCACTGGCGCTCAATTGAACTGGTGATCCCACAAGGTACTAACCTTGTGGGATCACCAGTTCAATTGAGTGCCAGTTAGAGCAAACAACGTGGCAAACACCAAAGATTCACTGATGTCATGTCGTATTAACACTCCCCTTTTAACCCTTTCAGGGTCGGCAGGCCCTCTCCTAAACTTGTTCTCAGGGTCGGAAATTTTTCTAAAAAGAAAAAAAATTATTTTTCTTATGAAATGAAAGAGAATCTTTTTCCAATCATAATAACACCAAAAATATGAAATTTGATGGAACATTTATGGAATTATGCTCTTGCGAAGTTAGCAGTCTCGACAATGTTTATGCATCGGCGATTTTGCCGAATTTGAGTCCTATTTTCGGCCAATTCCAATGTACCAGTCTACAAAAATCATAACTATTTCGCTAGAACTCCATTTTTTCTATCGAATGAGTACAAGAAACCACACATTTACCGATTTCAACTATCCAATAAAGTGGTCCGAAATTGGCAATTTTGCCAATTTCACACAAATTTCAGAAGATGCCAATTTCCAAATAGGGTCCAGAATAAACAAGACAGACATTTCTGGCAGTAAAATAACATTCCCTCTGTTCATTAGTGACATCCCCAGGCCTCTGTTACATTTCTTTTGTTTTCTGCTTTGAATTTTTATTCTCACAAAAAATGGAAGATTTACTGTATGAAGACTACTGCATTAGTGTAGAAATGGTATAAATTATATCAGCGCACTTGTGAAAGAATATTAGACTCACTAGTTGACGTGTATTGGACGTGGGGGTTGATTTATTTACTTTTGAACTTTGGCAAAAATCGAACATTTCTGTTACTTTGAGCTCAATTTCAAGGTACTTTTCATTGTGAAACTAATCAAAATCATCTCAATTTCTGTAATATGTCTTCCATTCTATAAAATGAGACCAGGAAAACTAGAATACAATCATAAATAGCATACGAAAATACACTGCAAAGTCTGTTTTAAACCAAAAACATGGAGTTTTTTTTTTTTTCATTATGCACTGGGTGTGGCAGGATTTTTTATACTGCACACACTGACCACATAGACGCATTCTTTCATTTGTAGGCCTACCAGTTTTCTCTCGCTAGATTTTAATGCACTAGAATTTATGAGTACTAGTACAGCACCAACCCTGGCATGCAGGCCGTACTAGTACGGCACCAACCTTGAAAGGGTTAAGAGGAAAGTGATGTTGACCCAAGTATAGTGGCCTTGAGATGGATATGGCCACAAGTGGTTGAGGAAATATCAAAAATCTTGATAATAACTATGTGCAACATTTGTGCAACATTCTTTCACTTTTGATACCATTAGTATGGTCATCATGCCAGAATGTCCTATAACCTATGCCCTAAGTAAAAAGAACCAATTCTGGAACATGTCTAATATGTGTTTGGCAGGCTGGCTGGCTGAGTGGCTGGCTGGCCGGGTAGCTGGCTAGCTGGGTGGCTGATTGAGTTTGGCTGTCTCTATCTCCATCTGTCTTTTTGTATCTATGCATGTCTCTGTCTCTGTCTATCTTTGTCTCGCAGGTACACATAAATAGTTATTATACATAGTGTAAATTACCTAGGATAACTCAAAAAATCCAGACAAAGTGCTGTACTGTGCTTGTAGATATAAGACATAATAAGCATGACTGGCAAGTAATATGCATTTTCACTTGTTCAGGAATCAGACATAACAACTCTGCATCTTGTGTAATACCTGTTAGTTCATGAGTGGCTGTCTGAGACAGAAAGACACACAGGCAGCCAGACACAGACAGACAGAAATACAGGCAGAGAGATACAGGCAGACAGACACACAGGCCAGGAGCTGAGTTTCGACCTCTGCAACCACAATTAGGTGAGTACAGAGACACAGGCAGACAGACGCACAGGCAGACAGATGCACAGGCAGACAGATGCACAGGCAGACAGATGCACAGGCAGACAGATGCACAGGCAGACAGACTCACAGGCAGACAGACGCTCAGGCAGACAGATGCACAGGCAGACAGACGCACAGGCAGACAGACGCACAGGCAGACAGACGCACAGGCAGACAGACGCACAGGCAGACAGACGCACAGGCAGACAGACGCACTGGCAGACAGATGCACTGGCAGACAGATGCACTGGCAGACAGATGCACTGGCAGACAGATGCACTGGCAGACAGATGCACTGGCAGACAGATGCACTGGCAGACAGACGCACTGGCAGACAGACGCACAGGCAGACAGATAAGCAGAGACAAAGAGAGAGAGCTAGACTGATAGACATACACAGACAAATAGACAGATACAGTCAGACAGTCAAACAGATAAACAGATATGTTATATGTAACAGTGAAAACAAACAAAACCAAGGCAGTGCACAATCATCAAGTAAAATAAAATAAAAAATAAAATATATATTTCTTTGCTAAGGTTACAGTGTATGTTTACATATCATAAAATGATTGGAGCAAAGAAAGCCACTATCATGCCGAGTCATTTTGGGCAGACTTAACCTAATACTTATAGACTACTTAAGTCTAGACAGGTGAAGAATGGTAGAATACAAATAGTCAATATTCACTCTATTGTTAACCCTTTGAGGGTCCGTTCCATAGTTCTATGGCTTTGAAGCCAGGGTCCAAGCCATAGAACTACACCATAATTCTAGTGGTTTTAAATTTAGTGTGAGAAGGCTGGTAAGCCTACTGTGTGGTCAGTGTGTGCAGTAAACAGAAATCGAGACACCCACATTGCATTGTGGAAATTCCATCTCAGTATGCTTTGTTCATCATGCCTCGCGGCAAGGAAGCTCGCAGTCTCCGGCGAATTGGGACTCTTCTTTTCTCAAGTGATAGCTCTAGCACTGATGAAAGTAGATCTCAAGACGAATTCTATGGTTTTGAACAATTTGTGACCTAAAGCAATGCTCAAGATATCGAAAGTAGTGCCGAAAATCCTGACGACCCTCAACCTTCCACCTCTGGTGATACTGCATCTTAGTCACATTCAGTTGTACCTTGTCGCAAGAGAAAAAAAAAAAACTAATATTTTTGCGTGGCCAGGCATCAAATTTGAGTAATGGTGATGATAGTGATGTGGACTTTGATTTTATTGCTCTTGACGACCATTCAAGTAATGATAGTGAGGAATCACATTCACCAGTGAAGCATCAGTTGATACGACACCACATGTGCTTGGTTAGTGTACCATATGCAATTCCAAGGGGACAGAGTACATCCCGTAGTACATCCCATGGCCCTACACCTGGAATAGACAATGAAAATGACGATGATGTGGCTACAATTGGGATGGATAGACCACGTGCATCAGTAGGTGGTGGTGGTGCCACGAGCAAGCGGCATCAGCTCAGGCTGGAACCCAAGCCGCTGACTCAGCAGGTCCAGGACAAATCGCATCATCATCCAGCCCCACACCACAGTCTGCACAACCACAACCAGCTTATAATGTTCAATACCCACCAGCAAACCGCATCTGAGATTGGCAGCAAAATCACAATTTTGTTCCTAATCCCCATCAGTTTGATGACACTTAAAGTGGATTCCTGCCACCTTGTTCCCTTGGAAACACTGCAAGTGAATTGCAATTCTTTGAACTATTCTTTGACCAGCCCTTGATGGAAAATATTGTCAGGGAAAGTAGCAAGTATTTTGATTACACCATGGCAAATACAATGATTTCACTTCAGTCAGGACTACACCGGTGGAAGGAGACAGCTGTGGCTGAAATGTATTTGTTTTTTGCAACAATAATGCTTATGCCTCATGTCTGTAAGCATAATATAAAATCATACTGGTCAACAGTTGTCCTAATTTCTACCACAGCCTTCGGTGATATCGCAGTGAACAGATTTATCTTACTGTTACATATGTTGCACTACTCTGACAAAACCAGGCCTGATGGAAATTACAGGCTATACAAGATTAGGAATGTTTTTATTTATCTGAAACAAAAGTTCAGCATGTACTTTTATCCATTCAAGAATCTTGTAATTGACAAGTCTTTGATTTGGTTCAAAGGTAGACTGTCATTCAAGCAGTATATACTAAGCAAGAGGAAACACTTTCGTATAAAACTGTTTGTAATCTGTGACTGTGACAGTGGCCTGGTATGGACGTAATTATATACTCAGGAAGTAAAATGCTGGAAGATGATGCTTATCTACATTAAATGTCATTTTTCATCTATTACTCTACTCAGTTTATACCATCTTGCAGGGATTTGTGGTAATTTTTAGCACTGTACTTATTTTTTTATAGGATCTTTGCATCAGCCACAAACATATTCCCATAATGTACTGCAGTTTCTTATTCCTTCTTCCAAAACATGTGTATAAAATAGAAACAGTATTGGGCAAGCACTACTCCTTGCTGTACTAAGGAGTTTATATTCTGATCATTGAGGTTCACCATAATAACTCTTCTCAATGCTGGTCTTCTCCCAGTGAGGCAGGGTGATCCAAAAATAAGAAGATAAACTTTCACCATCATTCACTCAATCACTGTTTTCCTAGAAGCATGCTAACATCACAGTTTAGATGACCCTCCTTTGGAGTGTAGGCACTATACTTTCCTTCTCCAGGATTCAAGCCCCTGAATCTCTTCATAAATGCTGTTTTGCTCACACTCCAACAGCATGTTATATTAAATGGCTTTACAGAGCTTGGAACTTTATTCTAAAAAATAAACATATCTTTATTATAGGATCTAATCAATAAGTTGCACCAC
This sequence comes from Cherax quadricarinatus, assembly GCF_038502225.1. NCBI lineage: Eukaryota > Metazoa > Arthropoda > Malacostraca > Decapoda > Parastacidae > Cherax > Cherax quadricarinatus. The sequence goes on along the minus strand of NW_027196524.1, from coordinate 69,322 downwards.
AATCCACGCCGAATTTTCCACCTGCCACGTCAGCCACGGACATATATTGAGGTTGACTTAGATGCTCAATGGACCATCCCAGAAGCACCTCCCTTCAGCAAGGCTCGGTGGACACCCTTTGCTGGCATGAAAGTTACTGGCCGTGTCCAGAGGGTTGTACTTCGAGGAGAAGTGGCATATGTAGATGGACAGGTAGGCTTTGCTACAATACAGTAGGTTTATTTATTACAAACAGTACATCGACCACTTCCCATGGTGGGAACCGGTCACCATCATAAAAAATTTACAGTTTAAGTTTCAAATTTTTTATGCACAAGTTTTTAGGAAACAAAAACAGATGATAGATACAGTACATATATGGTAATTTACTTTTTCTCAACTTATAATTGTAAATAATTATGATCTATTGTTTGTAGTATGTATAGTAAAAATAAAATACCTATAGTTATAAATAACTTTTCAGGTATTATTGCCTCCTGGCTATGGTGAGGACGTTCGGGAGTCTCAGCCACTCTCTCCCGCTGCTGCGTCCACCTCCTCTGTGACAGGACCTCCAGTCTTCCCAGCACCACATTGTACACATCCTTCCAGTATTCCACTCTCACATTCTCAACATTCTGTTCCAAGTTGGTATAGTTTAGTTTACTTTCTTTACCACATCACCCATTTTCCTTCGGGGTAACCCAAAAGAATGAAATACATTCTCCATTGTTCAGGCAATCTCTTATTAATTGTAATTGTTAAATATATATTCTTCCTATGTTTTGAAGTTTATATGTTACAGTATTTTAGGGGAACTTTGCTAAAAAATATTTTTTTAATGTAGAAACATGCAGTACTTTTTTTTTTTTTTTGTGACTCAAAGTGGCTTAACCCTTTCACTGTGCAGACCCCAGAAATTAACCACTTGAGGATCTGTGCCGTTCTTCTCCGGGTTTGAAGCCTCCGTCCATACCGTTGTTCTACGGCATGAGCTCAGCTCATTCAGATAAGCTGTGAACAGTAAATTTGGGCCTAGATATGAGAGAATGTATCTATGTGGTGAGTGTGCAACATATAAAAATAATCTTGCAGCACACAGTGAATAATGAGAAAAAAACGGACCGTGTTTTTGGTATAAAACAGTGACTTTGCGGTGTATTTTCATATTGTTTTTATGATTGTATTCACAGTTTCTTAGTCTTAGTCTCATTTCATAGAGTGGAAGATATATTACAGAAATAGAGATGATTTTGATTGGTTATAAGATTGAAAATAGCTTGAAATTGAGCTCAGAGTAGGGCAAATGTCCAATGCACATCAACTGGTGGGTCTAATGTGCATTCACAAAGGCACTGATACTATTTAATCAATTATTTCAAGATTGTGTGACAGTAATCTATTTTTTTTTTTTTTTTTTGTATGAATCAAAATGGAATTCATGTGTAATGCCTAGAAACGTAATTGATAAAAAGAGGAAATGTTATTTTAGTGACAGGAATGCCTGCATTGTTTATTCTGGACCCTATTTTGAAAGTGGAATATTTTAAATTTGTGTGAAATTGGCCAAATTATTAACTTCTGATCACTTAATTGGGTAGTTGAAATAGTTGATTGGGTGGTTTCTTCTGTTCAGTCACTATAATGAAAGGCATACTAGCAAAATAGCTAAGAATTTAGTTGACTTAAACAGTGTAATTGGCGTAAAATAAGACTCAAAGTGGGCAAAATCGCTGATGTGTAAATATCGCTGACACAGCAAAATTCACAGTAGTGTAATTTCTTCAGTTTACCATCAAATTTCATACTTTTTGTTTTATTACCTTAAGAAAAAGATTCTCTACCATTTCATAAGATTTTTTTTTTTCTAATTCTTGAACCCTGTGAATAAGTTTCAGATCGGGAGTCTGGACCATCAGAGGGCTAATATTGCTCTCAGCATCCACTTTTTTCAAAAAAGAAAAAATCTTTTTCTGGTAACAACTAAAAAATATAATTTTTGATGGAAAAGTTACAAAATTATGCAGGTGTAAAGTTAACATTCTTATTGCAATTTACGCTTCGATTTCTCCCACTTTGAGTCCTATTTTAACCCTTTCAGGGTCCAAGGCCCAAATCTGGAGTCACACACCAGTGTCCAAGAATTTTCAAAAAAAAAATTTATTTTTTCTTATGAAATCGTAGAGAATCTTTTTGTGAAGGTAATAAAACAAAAAGTACGAAATTTGGTGGAAAATTGACGAAATTATGCTCTCGCGAATTTTGATGTGTCAGCGATATTTACGAATCGGCGATTTTGCCGACTTTGACTCCCATTTTAGGCCAATTACATTATTCCAATCAACCAAATTCTTAGCTATTTCACTAGTATTACTTCTATTCTATCGATTGAGCACAAGAAATCGCCAAGTCAACTGTTTCAACTACAAAATAAAGTGATCGGAAATTGTTAATTTGGCCAATTTAACACAAAGTTCAAAATATTCCAATTTCAAAATAGGGTCCAGAATGAACAATGTAGGCATTCCTGGCACTAAACTAACATTTCCTCTGTTCATTAGTTATGTTTTGAGGCTTTACAAATAAATTCCATTTTGATTTTTTATTCACATAATGAATTTTTATTCACACCAAAAAATAGAAGATTTACTGTTATGCAATATTGTAATAATTGTATAAATATCATCACCATATTTGTGAATGTATATTAGACCCACCAGCTGACGTGTATTAGATGTGTGAGGTCGTTTGTTTACTCTTGAATATCGGCAAAAATTTAACATTTCTGCTACTTTGAGCTCAGTTTCAAGCCATTTCCAGTGCTAAAACCAATCAAAATCATCTCTATTTCTGTAATATGTCTTCCATTCTATCAAATGAGACCAAGAAATCGCAAATACAACTATAAAAAACATACGAAAAAACACTGCAAAGTTGCTGTTTTAATCGAAAAATCATGATTTCATTTTTTTTCTCTCATTATACACAGTGTGCTGCAGGATCTGTTTTATGTGGTGCACACATACCACATAGATGTATTCTCTCATATCTAGGCCCAAATGTACCACTCACAGTTTATCAGAGTGAGCTGAGCTCATGGCGTAGATCTACGGTTTGGACCCTGAACGTAAAACCGTAGATCTACGGGACGGACCCTGAAAGGGTTAAGCTAATTCCTTCACTTCATTTGACCAAATTCTTAGCTGTTTCACTAGCTGATCAGAATGCTTTGCATAACAAGGGGGCTTTCTATAAAGTACAGTAATACCTCGGTACTGGAACTTAATTTGTTCCAGAAGACTGTTCAAGTGCCGATCTGTTCAAGTATCAAACAAATTTTTCCGATAATGTAAGATTAATCAGTTTCAGACCCCCAGAAATACACTTACAAGAGTATTTTAACACAAAGTTTACAAGCCAAGCATACATAAATCTAAAACAAAAATAAACTAAACAACATGACTAGATTAAATAAATGCAAATTTATTCTGACTTTACCTGTAACTGGAAAGCTGATGGCGTATGTGGAAGATAGTGAGGAAGAAGGGAGGTGTTATTGTTTTTCACCTTCCATAAAAATGGCAGGTAACTGTGCTTCTGGCGTTCTTTCTCTTTTCTGTCTCTTTGTGCTTTCTTCCTGAGACTCCCTGGGTCTCTGTCTAACTAGAAACCTGTCTAATGAAATTTGCTTTTGCCTGCATTTAACCCTTTGACTGTTTCGGTCGTATATGTACGTCTTAGACGCCATTGTTTCTGACGTATTTATACGCGTAAATTCTAGCACCTTCAAATCAAGCGGGAGAAAGCTGGTAAGCCTACATGAGAGAGAATGGGTCTGAGTGGTGGGTGTGCACCCTGTGAAAAATATCTGGGACTCGATGGTGCATTGTGGGAATGCCATCTTGGTAGTCCATTTTCACCATGCTTCGCAGTAAGAAGTACCTCACTCCTTGGCAGATTGGAGGTCTTCTGTTCCCAAGTGATAGCTCTAACAGCAATGAAAGTGTCAGTGAAAGTGAATTCCATGGTTTTCAAGTGGGTGTGACCGAAAACAGTGCCCAGGATAACGTAATTAGTGATGAAAACCCAGATGACCCACGACCTTCCACCTCTGGTGCTGGGCTGGCTCGTTCACGTTCACCTGTACCAGGACGAAAGAGGAAACTATTTGCCCATGTACTAGACTCGGATGTGAGCAGTGAAAGTGATAGTGGTAGTGATTTCAAAGCTATTGAAAGCAGTTCTAGTTGTGACAGTGAGAGTGAATATTCCCCAGTGAAGCGGCAGTATATACAACGCAGCTTGCGGTCTGGTAGTGTGTCATATGCTGTTCCATGGGGAAGAAGTAAATCTCGGAGCACATCCTGTGGCCCTACACCACGACCTGATAGTGAAGATGATGATATTGTTACGATGAGTATGAATGATGTGAGTGAGGCAGCAGGTGGTGGTGATAGTGATGGTGGCATGAGTCATGTGGCACCAGCAGTGGGCCATGCTACTACCGACGCTGCTGACTGCACAACTACAACCAGCCTCACCCAACCCCACACTCCCACAACCTGCACAACCACAACCACAACCACGTTTTAATATCCAGAACCCACCAGCAGACCGCATCTGGGATTGGCAGGAAGGTGACGAGTTTGTTCCCAGTCCCCATGACTTTGATGAAACACAAAGTGGAATACGGCCATCGTGTACACTTGGGAACAATGCTACTGAACTGGAATGCTTTCACTTATTCTTTGATGAACCTCTGATGGACATTATTGTCAGAAAAACCAACACATACTATGAGTACATCACGGCAAATACAATTCTCTCACCAAGATCACGGCTACACCAGTGGAAGGACACAACTGTGGCAGAGATGTACCTGTTTTTTGCCACAATAATGCTTATGCCACATGTGTATAAGCACACTGTCATCACATACTGGGCAACAGAACGCCTGATTTCAACCCCAGGTTTTAGTGACATTATAGGTGTGAATCGTTTTTGATACTCTTTCGTATGTAACACTTTTCAGACAAAACAAGGCCTGACAGAAGTGACAGGTTATATAAGATCAGAAATGTGTTTATGTACCTGAAGCAAAAGTGTTGCATGTATTTTATCCCTTCAGGAAGCTTGTTATTGATGAGTCTTTGATTTTATTCGAAGGAAGACTCTCATTCAAGCAGTACATACCAAGCAAGAGGAAACGCTTTGGTATAAAGTTATTTGTACTGTGTGATTGCAAAAGTGGTCTCATTTTGGATATCATTGTGTACACTGGCAGTAATACATTGAGAAATACCAGGAAGTTATTGGGTATCTCTGGTGATGTGGTTCGAACAATGATGGAACCATATCTTGGTAAGGGGCATATATTATATACTGATAACTGGTTGTTACAAAAAACGCGATTCTAAAAGCTTAGAGATCTCCAGTGAATACTAGAAAGGACTGCCCTTCTAGCATCCAGCCTGTTACTGGGTTTTCGTAACAAGTAGTCAGTATCCTTGTCCAATTATCCATTAGAAATCAGTATGATTCAATAGTGCTTCAGGATTACAACTGGTAGGCTACTAACTAGAGAAATTAAAATTTAATAAATTTATTAAGTCTAGAGGTTTATCAAATTAAATTAAATTAATCACAGTAATCAAAATAATACCACTTCTCTCAAGTACAATATTATTGTGCTGAAAGCACACATCACATTTATAATTCTTAAGTACCATTTGGTACATTAACATTTAATAAGATATTACAAATATGTACAAGTAATTTTGTGTGTATGTGTGTAAGTGCTCTAAGTAGTTCACTATGTCTCACGACTCGACTAGACTTAAACAAGTGACTGACAAAGTCCTCACATAAACTAACTTCTTGACCAACTGGCAATCAGAACAGTCTGCTTGAACAACAAAAAGAATGCTAAGCCCAATAGCAATATAACAAGCAACTGCGACAGAATCAGGAACAAGGAGATAATATAATGACACTAAGTAGAGACCATCTGCAGATCCTCCACAAAAGTCACAAAACTCCCATACTACTGAATCTAAGTTCAGCATAAGAAAATCCCCGACTGTGATAATACACAGATACCAGTACAAGTTAAGTGAGAAGTTACAGCTCAGGACCTGAGATGCTCAGAGTGTCTATGAGACACACAACCTCAATACAACGTCGAAAATCACTAAGTCTATACAATGTTCTGTGAACATAGTTCTACAGAACTAATAAGAATAATGAGACAGATAATCTGTCCAACCACCAAGAGAGTCTAGATCAGACTGAATACTTCAAGCGAGGTGAGGACACCCCCCCCCCCCGTCGATCACGTGATAGCTCCGTGGGTTGCTGTCGCTGCCCAACAAGAAGCCGGCAGGGAAACAAGCAAAGAGCGATAATTACAGTAGTTAGACAATCAAGACTTGAACTGAGCACATATGTTGCATCCTACCTAACAACATAACTACGTCAAATAACAATATAAAGCAATACATTTACGATTTAGCTATTATCGCAAATGTAAGCAATATAAAATTAAATGAAAAGGTAATAATTATATATATACATAATAATGATTGCAACCCATTCAGGGGTTGCAACACCCCCCCCAACATGACAGACGGTCGCACTAGGAGTTGCATTAATGTCTTTCACATTATTACTGATTACTCATATCAATACAATTTAATATAAATATTAATCAGAGTCACTCTTGTGCCAAGCACTTCTATCATTCGACATTGTCAGTACACTAGGATATGCCCCTAGTACTAGGGCAGTACACAGTATCGTATCTCTGCATACTCGTGGTTATGTACATCAGTGCAGACAGAAGATAGCGCAGACAAGGAGGGCATTTAGAGGCTCGATCATAGCAGAGGAGACTGCATTCCACTCTTAAGTAGTGGTTGTGGAATGCTATGTAGTATGGACATCTGAGTATGAAACAGCTTAAGGTGTGTAGTGAGGGGGGGGGGTCTGCGGCAGGACAGTGTTGCGCCACACGCAGTACATCACCCACACCACACTACCCACTCAACACTCACCTTATGTCTCCTTACACACACAAAAATACTGTGAATATATAAATATAATAATTAGACATGAGTATATATAGTTAATATGGGCTGGAGGGATTAAGTTACTTTACTGAATTTGACATAGCAAGTAACAAAAGGTATTTGGGCATTAAAATTACGTTAATTTAATGTAACTGATAATTATTAAGGACGTGACAGAGCATCAGCAATTACATTACAATGACCACTTATGTGTTTTATACTAATAGAATAAGGTTGGATTCTGAGTGCCCACCTCATGATCCTAGCATTTTTACTTTTCATAGTGTTAATATAAGTGAGTGGATTGTGGTCTGAAAAAACGCTAATTTTAAATGGGGAAGTGCCCAAATACACGTCAAAATGTTCCAAGGACACCACAAGAGCTAGAGCCTCTTTCTCAATAGTGGCATAATTTTTCTGGTGTCGTTTAAGCTTAGATGAATAGTAACATATAGGATGGAGAATATCAGTGGATGTTGACTGTTGGAGCAGCACAGCACCCACTGCATAGCCACTCGCATCTATACGTGAAAAGAAGGGAAGATTGAAATTAGGACTTTTCAACACAGGAGCAGAGGATAGCAAGCGCTTCAACCTTTTGAACGAGTCTGAACAATCTCTAGTCCAGGTGAACTGAACTTTGCTACTAGTAAGCTCAGTGAGAGGAGCTGCAATCTGAGAAAAGTTTGGACAGAACCTGCAATAATATCCTGCGATACCCAGGAATCTCTGTACTCCCTTCCTATCCTGTGGCACTGGAAATTCAGAAATTGCACGAACCTTAGCCTCAATAGGAGCAACCTCACCTTGGCCGATACAAAAGCCTAGATAGGTAATCTTGGCTTGACCAAAACTACATTTAGCTAAGTTAACAGTGAAGTTGTAGTGCGCCAGTTTCTCAAACAATGCTCTGAGATGCGTCAAGTGCTGTTCCCACTCGTCACTGTACACCACTAAGTCGTCAAGGTAGGCTTCTACTCCTTCTAAATTGTGGGTCAACTCGTTCATTATACGTTGGAATGAAGAAGCCGCGTTACATAGGCCGAAGGGGGTGACGAGGTAGTTAAACAATCCATCTTGAACAGTAAAAGCAGATATTTCTTGAGCACATTCAGTAAGCGGGACTTGATAATAGCCTCGTAAGAGATCTAAACGGCTGACAAACTGGGCTCCTGACACACGGTCAATAAGGTCGTCAATGCGAGGTAGAGGATAACCATCAGGCAAGGTGACAGAGTTCACTTTCCTGTAATCAGTGCACATCCTGAAACTACCGTCAGGTTTAGGCACTAAAATACAGGGAGATGCCCATGGACTTTTACTGCGTTCAATAAGTCCGTGAGATAACAGAAAATCAACTTCTTCTCTCAATGCTTTATGCTTTGTTGGACTCATCCTATATGGTGATTGCTTAATGGGTGATGCTTCCTGTACATCAATGTCATGTACACCCAGAGTACAACGTTTAGGAACATCACTGAACAATTCAGGGAAATGCAAAATCATGTTTTTAATATCACCAGCTTTATCAATCCCAAGGTTACTAAGAAAATCGTCTAGTGATTGTAGAGTCACTGAATTTTCTAAACGAACCTCTATACCTCTAGAGATGTCAGGTAGACTGACGTTTTCTTCCTCTGTCCTAGGAAGAATAGAAGTAGTAGGTAGAGGACTAGCGTAGTATGCCTTAAGCTGGTTAACATGGTACACATGATTAGATTTCTTTTTCCCAGGCGTAAGTACCAAATAATTTACGTCGTTAAGCTTTTTCACTACTTCCAGGGGACCATCATACCTGGCTTGTAGAGCATGACCTGGTACTAATTTCCTAGCCATCACCTTATCTCTTGCTTTAAAAGAGCGAGAGACAGCACGTTTGTCATAATGTTGCTTCATTCTAGCTTGGGCTGAAACTAGGTTTTTCAAAGCTAGCTCTCTAGCGGCTGTCAAATGTTGCTGCATTAATGAAGGTGAAGTACTCAATGATGGATTTGATTTTCCTGTCCACACGTCTTTTAACACTGCGAGAGGACCACGCACTTGGTGTCCGAATATTAATTCAAATGGACTAAATCCGAGACTTTCTTGCTCACTTTCTCTCATAGCGAACAGAAGAAAAGGTATATCCTCATCCCAGTCTCTAGAAAAATGTTCACAATAAGCTCTCATCATGGACTTCAGTGTCTGATGAAATCTCTCTAGAGCACCTTGTGACTGTGGATGATAACTGGTTGAAAGTACAGACTTTATTCCTAGGTGGGATAATGCTTCTCGAAAGATCTTAGAAGTGAAATTAGATCCCTGATCTGATTGTATCTCTCCTGGCAATCCAACCTGGGAGAAAAATTTCATCAGCGCTCTCACAATAGCACGAGCATTAATTTTTCTCATAGGAATAGCTTCGGGATAGCGTGTTGCAGCATCCATAATAGTAAATAAGTATTGGTTTCCTAGTTTGGTTCTAGGCAAAGGACCAACACAATCAATAATAAGACGTGAGAATGGTTCACCATCCACGGTGATAGGAATGAGAGGCGTAGGTGGAGGTGTGTGTGCTGGCTTGCCTGTCACTTGACACACGTGGCAACGTCGCACATGATAAGCTACTGTTTCCTTCATCTTTGGCCAAGTAAAATGTTTTGCCAGTTTACCGAGTGTCTTCTTGACACCCAAATGTCCTCCTATGGGACTATTGTGAGCAAAATCAATGGCTTGTTCACAAAATGTAACTGGTAACACTACTAGATGCTTGACTGTGGTGGAAACACTATCAGCTGACAACTTACATGTATTTTTCTCCGTCAGTACACCGTTACTATAATAGTAACAATTATCAAGATCCTTTGCTTCACTCTCAGTAACTCCTATATCTCTGTCTTTCCAGTGACTGATCAACAAACTGATCCTTGATTAAATCATCATGAGTTAGAAATTTAACGTCAGTTGTGTCTTGACTAGGTTGATGACCGGGGGGAGTTGGTGTTAATGTTCCTGGGCGCAGAGCGTCGCTAAACAACATATTCAACCCCAAATCATTGTCATCAACTAACTCAACAGGAGACAGGGATGGTTGTTGTATCTTTGACATAGCTCTAGTAATTGCGCTGAGAGGAAATAAAATAGGTTTCTCTCTACAAGCTTCAATGGCATAATTATCATCATTGTTGTTATCAATCACAAGTGGTTCTTTACATTTACCAGCATGAAGGATATCGTTCCCTATCAACAAGTCCACTGACCTGATGGGAAATACACCACTGGATATACCCACTGAAATATAACCAGTATAATAGCTTGTTTCAATATAAACTTTGTGCAGAGGCACTTTTATAACAGCCCCACCATAGGCTTCTAACAATACATCTATCTTGGTATAGGTATCGTCAGTTATGGTCAGTACATCTTTTCTTAATAACATGAGATAACTGCCAGTGTCTCTGAAAGTAATTATCTCAGTTAGATGTGATTCGTCAAATCCTATTCTACCTCTTGAAAAGTAAGGACTCATCACTGAACGAATCTTTTCGTCAGATGCACTTTCTGACGCTAGTCAGCTATCCTGAGTAACATTATCTAAAACAGTAAGATCAGAGATATTACTAGGATTTTGGTGCCTTTGTTGCTCGGAAGAAGATACGACTTGTGTGGGGGCGCCAGCCGCACGACTGCTTCTCGTATCTCTTTCTAACTTATAGCAATACTCTCTAGCATGTCCTTTTCTGTTACAATATGAACATTTTAATTTCTTTTTCTCTATCAGATTTCTGTCTAGCCACAGAAACAGATTCAGGATTGTGAGTTTTCCTGGTAAAGGTACGAGAAGTTACAGTAGCAGGTACATCAGGCCGGCAATGAGCAACTGATTTAGGTTGCCAACTTCTAGGACAATTTTTAGTTACCTTGTTTTTCTGTTTTTTAGTACGTACAAGTTTGTGAGAAATCTCGTAATTGTCTGCTAATGCTGCAGTTTCCAGAATATCCGAGGTAGTATGATCGATCAGATATTCTTGTATGTCAGCAGACATACAGTTGTTAAACTCTTTGTGTAGTAACAACTGAACAAGGCTGTCGTAGTTGTTACACTTGGCAGCTCTAGACCATCTCTCAAATGCAACTTTTTTCTCACGAATAAACTCTACACAAGTTTGATCTTGTCGTCGTTGTATCGTACGAAATGCACGTTGATAACTTACAGGCAACAAGTTATATGTCTCTAGAATATAGTTTGCTTGACAGCGTCATAACTAATGTACTTGGCAAATGGTAAAGCAGCAGTACAAGTTTGAGCTCTTCCTGTCAACGCTGTATGCAACATTGTTGCCCAGTGCTTACGTGGCCAGTTCATAGCACGTGCCTGGTTCTCAAACACATCAAAATAGGTGTCTAAGTCACTTTCAAAAAACTTAGGAACCATGGATGCAGCTTTCTGCACATTAAATGTGTCCTGTGATCTATCAGTCTGTTGTCTTCCCATACGAACATTTTCTCTTTGGAAATCTTCTTCGTTCAATTTCCTCTGTGCCTCTATTTGTGCAGTCTGCAACATAATGAGGCGTTCAAACCTCTCAAACTGTTCCTGAGAGATAGGAACAGTAGGTAATGGAGAAGTAAGGACATTAACATGGTCTGGACGGTCCTTAGGTCGGACCCTTCGTCCAGCCATCTCTAGAGAATCTAGATATGGTCTAGGATAAGTAGATACAGGTGTAGCATACACTGTACTAGTATGTGGCTGCGTCAAGCTAACAGTTAGGAGGGAAGGCGAGAGCGAGAACTGAGCTACACTAGGCTCAGACACTAGGCTCACTTCTGCCTTAGTTGCTCTTTCTTCTACGTCATCAGATAGTTATACTTCCTAATTGTGACACTAGGCTTTCTGAATCTGAATCATAATCAGACATCTCTGTATGAGCAGGAAACAACATATCTTAAATTAATGCTCTGACAGTTTCTGCGGTGTAATTCCTGTTATACGTCACGCCTAGATATTTGGCTACTCGCCAACACGTCTGAAGTTTTAATGTACTCAACTCGGACAAAGTCAGAGTATCAATTAACTGTTTCACTTTGGCATACATCACAAAAATAAATGTACTATGAGAGAGTGATTATGGAAAACTATAATCCTAATAGGAATTTTAGTGTTGGTTGTCTTAGAGCTAGAACTCATAAACAGTATTTCCATCTCCTTGGATCAAGAGACTCAGTCAGGTACATACATCCACCTGGTATGTTGTACAAGACTAAACTCAAAGTCTTCAGAATAGGAAAGTACTCAAAGTGTTTGATCATAGAGTTACTAGTATGTCAAACTGGAAAATTTCTCCAACACCTTGGATCAAGAGCATCCCGGACAGGCCCCCATTTGTTACAAAAAACGCGATTCTAAAAGCTTAGAGATCTCCAGTGAATACTAGAAAGGACTGCCCTTTTAGCATCCAGCCTGTTACTGGGTTTTCGTAACAAGTAGTCAGTATCCTTGTCCAATTATCCATTAGAAATCAGTATGATTCAATAGTGCTTCAGGATTACAACTGGTAGGCTACTAACTAGAGAAATTAAAATTTAATAAATTTATTAAGTCTAGAGGTTTATCAAATTAAATTAAATTAATCACAGTAATCAAAATAATACCACTTCTCTCAAGTACAATATTATTGTGCTGAAAGCACATATCACAATTATAATTCTTAAGTACCATCTGGTACATTAACATTTAATAAGATATTACAAATATGTACAAGTAATTTTGTGTGTGTGTGTGTGTAAGTGCTCTAAGTAGTTCACTATGTCTCACGACTCGACTAGACTTAAACAAGTGACTGACAAAGTCCTCACATAAACTAACTTCTTGACCAACTGGCAATCAGAACAGTCTGCTTGAACAACAAAAAGAATGCTAAGCCCAATAGCAATATAACAAGCAACTGCGACACAGAATCAGGAACAAGGAGATAATATAACGACACTAAGTAGGGACCATCTGCAGATCCTCCACAAAAGTCACAAAACTCCCATACTACTGAATCTAAGTTCAGCATAAGAAAATCCCCGACTGTGATAATACACAGATACCAGTACAAGTTAAGTGAGAAGTTACAGCTCAGGACCTGAGATGCTCAGAGTGTCTATGAGACACACAACCTCAGTACAACGTCGAAAATCACTAAGTCTATACAATGTTCTGTGAACATAGTTCTACAGAACTAACAAGAATAATGAGACAGACAATCTGTCCAACCACCAAGAGAGTCTAGATCAGACTGAATACTTCAAGCGAGGTGAGGACACCCCTCCCCCTCGATCACATGATAGCTCCGTGGGTTGCTGTCGCTGCCCAACAAGAAGCCGGCAGGGAAACAAGCAAAGAGCAATAATTACAGTAGTTAGACAATCAAGACTTGAACTGAGCACATAATATGTTACATCCTACCTAACAACATAACTACGTCAAATAACAATATAAAGCAATACATTTACGATTTAGCTATTATCGCAAATATAAGCAATATAAAATTAAATGAAAAGGTAATAATTATATACATAATAATCATTGCAACCCATTCAGGGGTTGCAACACTGGTACACAAGCCCCATACTAAGTGATTTTTTGTGAGTGAACCTGACAGACGTGTGTGGCAGTGCATGGTAATTGTAAACATATGCCAAGGTTTGATGCTGGCACTTGCAGAGGTGAGGTGCAGGCCTTTGCTGCCAATGACATCATGGCATTTCAGTGGCATGACAAACATGTCACATCGTTGACATCAGTTCACCGAAACGAAATGGCACACACTGGCAGGCACAATAGAGAGACGAATGAACCCATTCTAAAACCTGCAGCTGTCATGGACTACAACCTCAATATGCGCTTAGTGGACAAATGTGACATGCGGATTGGGTTTGCTGATTGTGTACGCAAGAGTTATAAGTGGTATACAAAACTTTTTTTCCATCTTCTTGATATTTCCATGCTAAATGCTTATAACATATACAAGTTGAGGACTAACAACAAACCAAAATATGGTGTATTTTGTTTGTCAGTCATCAGACAAATAATCGCCACGTACCAAGGAGCAACACCTGCAATAGACCAGTGCCCACGAAATTACCGACACACGCCATCTCGTTTGAGGCCTGGTGATCATTACCCCATACATCTGCCTCATACTACTTTCAAGAAAAGTGCTCAGAAGAGGTGTTTTGTATGTGGACATACCACAAAACGCCCACAAACACGCAGAGACACTCGTTTTATGTGTGAGGAATGTCAAGTGCCACTCTGCATATACCCATGTTTCAAAGAGTTCCACAAGCTGCAGCAGTTCTAGGAAAGTGTTCAGTGACTGTTCATATGTATATAATGGAACAATAGTAATAAACTATGTTTTGTATTTTTGTTTGTGTAAACAAGTTTTGTACACAATCTAATAGCGATAATGTTTGTTCAGTTATTGTGTTGTAAACAGTGAGAGTGTATATTTGAACAATGCACCTTACTTTGGTCTCACAGGCCACATAAGTTACTTAGAAAAGAAAAATATTGGAAAATACAAGAAACCTTCAAATTGGAGTAAATAAAAGAATACTGGGTGGGCGGCATTCGCTGCTGTTGCCATACGCTGCTCATTTTCTGCCAACTTTGTGCCTCTGTGTCTCGGTAAGTACTGATGGCAAAAACTTTTTTTTAGGCTTAAAACACTCGGTAAAATAATCCTAACATTTTGGTAAGAAATTTTTCTTTTTTCGAATATTTTGTGACATAGAAAGACAGTTTCAGAAAGGGGCCTGCGACAGCCAAAGTGTTAAAAATGTTTCTGAAGTGAGACATAGCCGGTAGGTAGCCGGTAGGTGTAGCCCGCCTGGGCAACACCTACCGGCTACCTACACTGTGGGCCAGAGCCATATGATTAACATCGACATGCCTTGTTCACTGAATTTAACCCTTAACCCTTTGAGGGTCGACAGGCCCTCTCCGAAACTCGTTCTCAGGGTCGGCCAAATTTAAAAAAAAAAAAAATTATTTTCTCTTATGAAAAGATAGAGAATCTTTTCCCGATCATAAAGACACCAAAAGTTTGAAATTTGATAGAAAACTTACGGAATTATGCTCTCGCAAAGTTAGCGGTCTCGGCGATGTTTACGCATCGGCGATTTTGCCCACTTTGAGCCCCATTTTCGGCCAATTTCACTGTACTAGTCGACAAAAAACATGAATATTTCGCTAGAACTCCATTTTTTCTATCGAATGGGTGCAAGAAACCACTCATTTATGAAATTCAACTATCCAGTACAGTGGTCAGAATTTAGCAATTTTGCCAATTTCACACAAATTTCAAAAGATGCCAATTTCCGAATAGGGTCCAGAATAAACAAGAAAGACATTCCTGGCACTAAAATGACATTTCTTCTAGTCATTAGTCACGTCTCAAGGCCCCTCTTATATTCTTTTGCTTTCCACTTTGAATTTTTATTTTCACAAAAAATATAAGATTTACTGTTATGCAGACTACTGCATTAGTGTAAAAAATGGTATAAATATTATTGGTGCACTTGTGAAAGAATATTAGACTCACCAGTTGACGTGTATTGCACGCTTGGCACGATTTGTTTACTTTTGAAGTTTGGTAAAAATCGAACATTTCTGCTACTTTGAGCTCAATTTCAAGGCACCTTTCTTTGTAAAACCAGTCAAAATCATCTCAATTTCTGTAATATGTCTTCCATTCTATAAAATGAGACCAAGAAAACTAGAATACAACAATAAATACCATACGAAAATACACTGCAAAGTCGCTGATTTATTAAAAAAAAATGGTCAAAGTTTTTTTTTTCTCATTATGCACTGTGTGCTGCAGGATTTTTTTTAGACTGTGCACACTGACCACATAGACCCATTCTTTCATATGAAGGCCTACCAGCTTTCTCCCGCTAGATTTGAGGCCGCTAGAATTTATGAGTACTAGTACGTCAAAAACCCCTACGCGTAAGACGTACTAGTACGACGAAAACCCTCAAAGGGTTAAAGGGTCCTTCCCATAGATCTACGGCTTCACGTTGAGTGTCCAAACCATAGATCCAAGCCAAAATTCTAGCGCTGTCAAATTTAGCGCGAAAACACTCATAGACCTACATGTGAGAGAACGGGTCTGCATGGTGGGTGTGCGCCACAAACAAAAAATCTAGATGCCAGCGTAGCATTGTGGGAACACCGGCTCGGTTACCCTTGTTCACCATGCCTCCTCGCAAGGCAGCTCTCACTCCAAGGAAAACTGGGACTCTCCTGTTCTTATCTGATAGTTCTGACAGTGATGGAAGTGGAAATGAAGAAGAATTCTTTGGCTTTGATCAGTTAGTGACCGAGAGGAATGACCAGAATATCGATAATAGTGCAGAAAACCCTGACGATCCTCAACCTTCTACCTCTGGTGTGGGCACTTGTCAGTCACGGTCGGTTGTACCTCAATGCAAGAGAAAACTATTATTTTTGCATGGCCAGGCCTCTGAGTTCAGTAATGATGATGATAGTGATGTGAATTGTGATTTTATTGCTCTTGACGATCATTTGAGTAGTGATAGTGAGGAATCATATTCACCAGTGAAGCATCGGTATGTACACCGCCGCATGCACTCGGGTAGTGTACCCTATGCTGTGCCCAGGGGACGGAGTACATCCCGTGGCCCTACACCAGGAATAGACAGTGAAAGTGAGGATGATGTGGCTACACTTGGCATGGATAGACCACAGGCGTCAGTAGGTGGTGGTAGTGGTGATGGTAGTGCCACGGCCATGCATGACTCGCCAGCCCAGGTTGAGACCCACGCTGCTGACTCCTCAGTTCAAGGACAAAGCGGAGCATCAGCCACCAGCCCACCACAGCCACAACTACCAGCACAACCAGCCTATGATGTCCAGTATCCACCAGCAAACTGTATCTGGGATTGGCATCAAAATCCCAATTTTGTTCCCCAGCTCCACCACTTTGATGACTCTCAAAGTGGAATTCTACCAACTTGTCCCCTTGGAAACACTGCAAATGAACTGGAATTTTTTGAACTATTCTTTGACCAGCCCTTGATGGAGACTATTGTCAGGGAAAGTAACAAGTATTTTGAGTACACCATGGCAAATATGATCATATCACCACAGTCAAGACTACACCGGTGGAAAGAGAGAACTGTTGCAAAAATGTATTTGCTTTTTGCAACAATAATGCTTATGCCTCATGTCTATAAGCATAATATAAAAGCATACTGGTCCACAGATCGGCTAATTTCTACCCCGGTCTTCAGTGAAATCATCCCAGTGAACAGGTTTATCTTACTGTTACATATGTTGCACTTCTCTGACAAAACCAGGCTGACAGAAGTGATGGGTTGTACAAGATTAGAAATGTTTTTATGTATCTTAAACAAAAGTTCAGCATATACTTTTATCCATTCAAGAATCTTGTAATTGACGAGTCTTTGATTTTGTTCATAGGTAGGCTGTCATTCAAGCAGTATATACCGAGCAAGAGGAAACGCTTTGGCACAAAACTGTTTGTACTCTGTGACTGTGACAGTGGCCTGGTATTGGATATTGTTGTATACGCAGGAAGTAAAACATTGAAAGATACCAAGATGTTATTGGGTATCTCAGGTGATGTAGTGAGAAGCATGATGGCACCTTATCTTGGTAAGGGGCATACATTATATACCGATAACTGGTACACAAGCCCATTACTCAGTGATTTCTTGCGAGTGAACAAGACAGATGTGTGTGGCACAGTGCGTTCTAATCATAAACATATGCCCAGGTTCAACGCAGGTGCTCGTGGTGATGACATGCAGGTGTTTACTGCCAATGACATTATTACAACCCAGGAGTCCAAATGGCCTGTTATCCTGGGTGTAAAGGGAGCAAAATAAACACAGCAGAAAAGTTTTGACTTGTATTATCCTTCACCAGTTTAGAACAGCACTATGTACACTATATACACTATGTACAGTGATAGGTGTTAGTGCACTCCACGGTAAGCAAGGCAGAATAGAAGCCACAAGAGAGCAGACTGTGCTTCAACCAGCTCTAGAATGGGAATGACAAGGGCAGACAGGAGAGTGGTACCCACATAACCTCTGCGATTGCCAAAACCATCTTCTTATTGGCTGGAACCTGGTCACTAGTTGAATGACGGGGCCCCATTGTCAACTCTTAGTTACCTGGTTCACTGGTTGTTGGAGATAGCCTGTAAATGAGGGTGTGTACATGTGCCGAATAAAGGTTATGTACTCTTTGCATGCCACACCCCCTCCCCGAGAAGGCTCAGGATTAGGCTGCCACTCCCAGTGGTAACCGTGCCGCCATGGCACAAAATAATGGGACTGCCTTTCCTCTCAACCATCCAACTCTTAGATAGAGCTCAGCTTTTCTCGTGACAAAAAGCCAAACCCTAAACTCAGAGCGAAACAGCAAATAGTCGGGCTAGATTAGGTCCAAGATACAGGCGGACGGTAGCCCGCATCCCCTCACTAAAAAAAAAAACCCACACCAGGGGATAAAAAAATGAGCATGGAAGGGGTTACCACAAGTAACCTAACATCCTAACCTAAGTATATAATATAGTTAGACTCTAGATAAAGAGTCTGCCAACATATTTTCTTTGCCGGCAATATGTTTAATTATCAAACAATAAGGTTGCAGTCGTATAGCCCAACGCATGAGCCTTGTGTTGTGGTTCTTCATGGCTTGGAGATATACTAGAGGTTTGTGATCACTGTAGATGGTGATCACCTGCGATGTCTGGCCCACATAAACATCGAAATGCTCCAAAGCCAGTACCAGCACGAGGGCTTCTTTTTCAATGGTAGAGTAAGCCCTCTGATGCGGCTGGAACTTTGCCGAGAAGAAGGCTACAGGCTGCAACTCCTCGTTCCCATTTTGCAATAGTACTGCCCCAACCCCAGACTCACAAGCATCAACCTGTAATGAAAAAGGTGGGAGGGAAGTCTGGAGACAAAAGAATGGGTGCAATACACAATAATCTTTTTGCTTTGTCAAAAGCATTTTGACAGTCTGGGGTCCAATTAAAGGGAACTTTGTGACTGGTAGGAGAGGTAAGAGGGGCTACAATATCTGAGAAATTCTTACAGAATCTTCTGTAAAATCTTATCATGCCTAGGAAACGTTGAAGAGATTTCCTTTCATGAGGAACTGGATAATCTTTAATAGCAAGAACTTTAGCAAGTTTAGGAGCAACTTTACCACTACCTACTTCATGGCCTAGAAAAGTGACAGTGGCCTGGCCAAAGGAAGATTTAGATAAATTAACAGTTAAATGGGAACTCTGAAAGGTCTCAAAAAGAGCCTTAAGTCTAAGTAGGTGTTGATCCCAAGTATCAGACACCATAACAATATCATCCAGGTATGTTGCCGTGCCTTCAAGTCCTTTAATAGCCTGATGGATAAGTTTCTGGAATGAAGAGGGGGAGTTTTTCATTCCGAAGGGGCTAACTGTGTATTGATAATGACCTCCTGGAATTACGAAGGCAGAGATTTCCTTTGCCTTATCCGTCAAAGGTACCTGATAGTAACCTTTAAGGAGATCTAACTTGGACACAAAAGTAGCCTTACCCACAAAGTCAATTACATCATCCAGACGAGGAAGAGGGTAAGCATCTGTGATTGTGACCTCATTCACCTTACGGTAGTCTGTACACATGCAAAACCCTCCATCAGCCTTTTTAACAAGGATGCACGGTGAAGCCCATGGACTAGATGACTCATCCACTAAACCATGCTTTAACAGAAATTCTACTTCCTGCTGAAGTAGCCTCTGCTTTTCAGGATTAGCTCTGTAGGGGGAGAGTTTAATAGGTTTAGAGTTTCCCACATCTACATCATGATAACCTAATTTACATTTTTTCAGCACATCCGAAAAAATATTAGGATATGACTGTAGAAGCTCAGTTAAACTTGTTGCTTGCGTTTCAGATAGTCCCTCCATTAAAGGGCTAGGGTCCTTGAGGAGGACAGAATTTGAAAGTTTAACATTAATTTCGGAAATAGTGTGCAAAGAATCAGTCATCCTCAGAGGAAGAGGACAGAGTCATTACTGGGGCTTTATCTGGTGTATGAAAAGATTTTAATTGATTAATATGGTAAGTAATAGTTTTTGAGGTCTTATCAATGGGAGCTATCACATAATTTACATCAGATAATTTACTTACAATTTGCATAGGTCCTGTAAATCTAGCTTTCAAGGTGTGGCCAGGTATAGGTTCCTGCACCAACACCTTGTCTCCTGGATGGAAGGAGCGGAATTGTGCATTTCTGTTATACCTCTGTTTCATCTTATTTTGAGCTGTCTTTAGGTTAGCCTTGGCTAACTGATGTGCCACCTGCAACCTTGAAGACGGGTTGTAGAGTGTTGAGCTAACGTCTTCTCCCATCCATCCTTCTTTGAGCACCCGAAGAGGACCTCGTACATTGTGCCCAAAGATCAGCTCAAACAGACTATACCCGGTAGACTCTTGCACCGTTTCTCATACTGAGAACAGCAACAAAGGTAATGATTCATCCCAGTCTGTAGGAAAATGCATGCAAAAAGTTCTCATCATGGTTTTTAACATCTGATGGAATCTTTCCAAGGCACCTTGGGACTGAGGATGATAGGCAGTGGATAAGTTGTGGATTATCCCTAACCTAGTTAATGCTTCCCTAAATGCTTTGGCAGTGAAGTTAGTACCTTGATCACTCTGAATAGTTTTAGGAATGCCAAAACAAGAAATAAATTTTGTTAAAGCTTTGAGAATAGCTTTAGTATTAATACTGCGCATGGGAATTGCTTTAGGATATCTATCCATAATGGTAAATAAATACTGATTTCCCGACTTCAACCTAGGTAGTGGACCTACACAATCTATAATTAAATCTGCAAAAGGTTCTCCATCAGCAGGTATAGGCTGGAGAGGTGCAGGTTTAATGGAATGTACAGGTTTCCCTATGTGCTGACATTCTTGGCAACACCTGATATGATTCTTCACATCCTGCCAATAAAATTCTTTTGTGATTCTATACAAGGTTTTAGTAATTCCTAAGTGACCTCCTAATGAAGTATTATGAGCTATATTAAATATTTGAGGTCTAAACTTTGTTGGAACCACTAACCTGTCAGACAATTGCCAGCCCTCTATCTCCTTACCAGTCTCAGTGCAGATCAAATAATCGTTTTTAAGTTCTTACTTGACCAGATGATCCAAAGAGGATTTACCCATGGCTGCCTGAAAAGCGAATTTTAATGAAGGGTTCTTTCGTTGTTCCTTCCGGAAGGACAGTCTCTCGGGCATGGAAACAGAGATACCTGGCAATCCTGCAACCTGGGAATAGGAAGGCTTGATCGAGGTCTGTTCACTTGATTTACGAGGCTCCGGCCGGTGTGCCTCATAAAACAACGTGGCTATTCCGAGATCGGAGTCATCCAAGGATAGGTCAACATTCTCGCCAGACAACCCTTGGGATGTTGCCCGAGTTATGGCCAACACCGGAGAAGAATTAATCATTATAGGTTCAGGACACACACTAGCAGTAGTAATGTTATTACCCAGTAATAACATGGCATCTTTCATGGGGAATCTTTTGGGTACACCCACAGTCAAGTACCCAGTGTAATATTTGCACTGTACATAAATTTTATGCAAAGGGGCAGAATATATAGCTCCTCCAAATGCTTCCAATAAAACAGAGGAATTCAAGGAAGTGTTCTTTGAAAGGAGTAATATTCCTTCTCTTATAAGTGAGCAATATGCTCCAGTAAGACTCTTACAATAATAAGGGGCCATCCCTTTTTCAACTTCTCTCGGGGACATGTTACTAAGGATATTAGAGATTTTCCCAATGGGTTGGGGTTTGTGGGGGCAGTTGGGACGGATGTGACCTACTTTGTTACAGAGGAAGCAGACGACAGGCTTGCCCTTTACTCCCTGCTGACGATGCAACTGGTGTCGTTCTGGCTGGTGTCTCTCTGAATGCTGTTGTCGAGATGCACCATGTTGAGTAGTTTGTCTCTCAGCAGGTGGACCATAAGTTGAGAAGCGTGGCTCACCAGGTGACTTAGTTGGCTGACGTAGATGTTCTCCCTCCGGCTGGCACTTCATTCTCCAAGGATGATGATCTCTGCTCATGCCTGGCTGTTGAAAAGAGAGACGGGACCGCTCGGACAAGGAGTGGTTAGTTACAAAGGTATCAGCCAACCTGGCTGCCTCCAATGCAGTGGTTAAGTCACGATCCTGCAGAAAGACTCGAACCTCTGGTTCCACAGACTCCAGCAGATTGTCAATCAGAATAAGCTGTACTAGATCATCGAAGGTAGCGACACCACTTGCTTTATACCAGCTGGTAAAAGCTTTGGTCTGCTGTCACACAAAATCAACCAGGGACTAACCAAGCTGTCGCCTGCCTAATTTAAATAATTTCTTGTACTTAGCTGGGATACATGTATATGCTCCCAAAACTGTGGTTTTCACTACTTGATAATCAGAAAAATCAGTCATTTAACACTGACGTGAATTCCTGTGCCTTACCAAACAATGCTGTGTGAACCAACGATGCCCAATGCTGTTCCGGCCACCTCAAGGCTCGAGCCTGATTTTCGAAGCTTTCGAAAAATTGTTCTGGTTCGGCCTCATTGAAGCGGGGAACAAGCTGTACTGCTTTCTGTAAACTAAAATCATTTACAGAATGCGAAAACTGCCTCATTTCTCTTTCCCTATCAAATTCTTCTTTTGCAAATGTTCTCTGTTCCCTAGTCTGCTCAAGATTGATTTTTGCCAGCTCAAGTGCCAATGCTTCTGATTCACCTTGAGACAACTCTGCTGCACTAGACTGACTGTTTTGCCCCGTTGATATATCATCTTCCTCCTGCGAGAACATAGTAGTTTTTGCCCTAGCTCCCGTAAAGGGAGGAGTCTGATGTGCCATCTCTTCTTCTCGAAGTTTGTCAGTAATCAGTGAACGCAGTTGCGCAGCTGTAAGAGTACGTTTGTAATTAATGCCAATGGAACGAGCAATTTGCCAACAATGCTGTAGGGACAATTTAGGTAGGTTATACAAAGTTTATGCCGACACCAGACGTCTGACTCGTCTAGGTGGCATACCACAATGTACAAGTTATTCACTATGCACAGTACAATTGCAGAATACTCCAACATAACACGTTAATTTGCAGAACACGCTTAGCTATGCACAGTACGATTGCAGAATACCCCAACGTAACACGTTAATTTGCAGAACATGCTTAGCTATGCACAGTACGATTGCAGAATATGCATACAAGGTGGATACGCAATAGCAAAGCTGACTGCCAAAATTCTTCACACCGAACAGGCTAGTAGCAACTGACACGCAAACTTTGTAAAGCAATGCCAGACAGCAAGCTACACACTGTTCTACAAGATTGACCATAGCAAAGCGAGCACACCGAACAAGCTAGTAGCGAGCTGTTGAACGATCACACAATAGCAAGGCTGACCATAGCAAAGTAACTGACACGCAAAATTTGTAAAGCGTTGGCAAAGCTAATGCAATGTCAGACAGCAGGCTGCACAAAGTTCCTGCTACCAGCTTCACCCTTGGCTCAACCCTTTCTCTAAGTCCAGCTCCAGCCCTCAGACAGGCTACCCATATTACAACCCCAGGAGTCCAAATGGCCTGTTATCCTGGGTGTAAAGGGAGCAAAATAAACACAGCAGAAAAGTTTTGATTTATATTATCCTTCACCAATTTAGAACAACACTATGTACAGTGATAGGTATTAGTGCACTCCACGGTAAGCAAGGCAGAATAGAAACCACAAGAGAGCAGACCGTGCTTCAACCAGCTCTAGAATGGGAATGACAAAGGCAGACAGGAGAGTGGTACCCACATAACCTCTGCGATTGCCAAAACCTGGAACCTGGTCACTAGTTGAACGACGGGGCCCCATCATCAACTCTTCGTTACCTGGTTCGCTTGTTGGGGGAGATAGCCTGTAAATGAGAGTGTGTACATGCGCTGAATAAAGGTTACGTACTCTTTGCATGCCACAGACATCATGGCATTACTGTGGCATGATAAACGAGATGTCAGATTGTTGACAACCATTCACCATAATGAAATGCAAGACAGTGGCAAAGTTGATCGAGTGACTAATGAACGTATTCGAAAACCAGTGACAGTGATTGATTATACACAAAACATGCACTTGGTTGACAAATGTGACATGCAGATTGGCTTTGTTGATTGTGTTTGTAAAAGTCACAAGTGGCACATTAAACTTTTCTTCCATCTCATGGACATTTCAATGCTCAGTGCATATAATATGTACCAAATGAAGACTGGCAACAGACCACCGTATGGTGAATTTTGTTTGTCTGTTGTCAGACAACTCATAATGAAGTACCATGTAACAACACCTGCTATACAACAAGGTCCTCGAACTCCTCAGGATATACCCAAGCGTTTGAGGAGGGAAGGTGATCATTTCATAATACAACTTCCTTCAACTCAGAAGAAATTTGCTCAAGAGATGCATCGTCTGTGCACAAACAAAACGACGGCAACAAAGACGCAAAGACACTCGGTTTATGTGTGAGGAATGTAAGGTACCTCTGTGCATGGTGCCTTGTTTCAAGGAGTTCCACAAGCTCCAGCAGTTCTAAAACCATGTCCAGTGATTGTAAATATATGATAGAACATTAGTATTACACAAGATTTGTGCATGTTTATTGTAATAAGCAACAGTGGTAAACAATAATATGATAATAACTTTAGTGCGGTTATTGTGTTCAATACAGTGAGTTTATATATATACATTATATACAGTATTGGTCTCTCAGGCCCCAAATGTTAGTAGGAAAAGAAAAGAAAAAACTACAAAAACTGCTAAATAAAGTAATGCGCTTATGTGGAAATCGTCGATGTTGCCGCCACCAGGTCATTTTGGACAAACTTCTCAGCACTGTATCTCGGTAAGTACTGATCAGAAATTTTTTTTTGTCTTATTACCTTCACAAAAATATGCTCTTTAATTCTGTAAGAAAAAATAATTTTTTTTTTTTTTTTCAAAATTTCTTTGACACTGGAGCACCACTTCAGATTTTGGCCTTGGACCCTGAAGGGGTTAGTTATTTCTAACAACTACCTTTAGATGCCACCATAAACGAAGGTAGAAGTAATGAATAATTCATGCCGAAAATTGTAAACAAAAGCGGAGTGAGGGAGTGGCCTGGCCAAACGCAGATTCATACACGTTTTCTCTGATGGCTGAGCAGAGAAAACGTAATGTTATCCCTCCACCCGGCTACCACACACGTCCACAAGTAACACATAAACTATGCAATAAATGCCAGACAACAAGTTTACACTAACTTATATTAAGTTAGCAATAGAAATAGGCATTAAAAATGCAATAAAAGGTAAGATACACACAGAGTACACTTATTACTTACCTTAAAATATTAATATTAATGTGTGAGAGGTGAGTGGCAGGGTGTTTATTGAATAAAATCAGAATGGCACACCATCATCCTCTAACTTGGCACTTAAAGCAAGAGGCTTATGACTTCTCTTTTTATCACAGCTAACCTTAGACGCCATTGTCAATGAGAGCCAACTAGTTAACGAAAGAGTAAATGAGAGAGAGAATGAGATACAGAGTTGAGACAATGTAAGAACACAAACTGAACAGGTAGTGGACGATCACTTGGTCAGGCGAAATAAACGCGTATTAATATGTCTACTTTTAGTTCATTCACGTACGTTTGTAAGAGTTTGTAAAACATTTACTTCAATATTTTTTTATTATAATAATAATTACCTCACAATACAAATACTTTTACATTGTGTACAAGTTGTACAAGTTAGTTCAGAATAAACAAACAGCAACACACCATTTTTCGAGTGAATGAAGATAATAATAATAATAATAATAATATTATTAATAATAATAATAATATTATTATTATCATTATAATAAAAAGCACTAAACCCATAAGGGTCGTGAATTGCTATATATAGAGTGAAGGCATACGAAAAGAATATTTTTCTACAGTTACCCCCCAGTGTTTGACTAGAGAAAACGTAATTCTTCCGACACTACCTACACAGCCGCTATGTAAACAAATCTCATATTTACATCAATTTTTATTCTGTGAGTGTATGTATCATGTTTATATGCTATGTAATGGGTTTCATATATAATTTTGAGGAAAATATCATAGATGGATTAATGAAAATGCCTATACATGTATTGATGTAAAATAAGACATTTAGTGTGCCCAAGAGTGATTATTATTACGTAGTATTGGCGTCATGAGTAGAGAGAGAGACTTAGTGATTTTAATGTGTACCTGCACACCAGCACAGTGTGTAAATATATTTAGGTACAGGTACACAAGTATAATTATCAGAGTACATATAAAATATGCAGTAACTTTAAAACTTGAAATTTTCGAAAGTTTCCTGACATAATAGATGTGGTCACAGAAAATGTAAACAAACCAGGTGGAGGGCGCCGTATTTGAAAGACCGCTTGCCATATAGCAAATTTTGGTCATAACTTGACATCGCCGTATTAGCGGAATGCCATAAGGCAAAATGCCATAAAGCGGGGCCTTACTGTATAGAGGCACTAAGTTGACACAATGAACCACTTATGGCAACGTCGCCGCCTGCCACTCACTCGGTAATGTTATTTTTACTTTTATTGTACTTTTTTTTTTTTTTAATTTTTTTTCAAGTAACTTTTGTGGCCTGAGACCAATATAGTGCATAATGTATGTATATTCACTTGTTGTATGCAACACAATAACTGCACAAACATTGTCATTATAATGTTTACTAAACATGTTTACACAAACCAACAATAAAAAAAGTTGTTTATTACTATTCTTTCTTTCTTTCAACACACCAGCCATATCCCACCAAGGCAGGGTGGCCCAAAAGGAAAAACGAAAGTTTTTCCTTTTACATTTAGTAATATATACAGAAGAAGGGGTTACTAGCCCCTTGCTCCTGGCATTTTAGCCGCCTCTTACAACACACATGGCTTACGGAGGAAGAATTCTGTTCCACTTCCCCATGGAGGTAAGAGGAAATAAACAAGAACAAGAACTAGTAAGAAAATAGAAGAAAACCCAGAGGGTGTGTATATACTATATGCTTGTACATGTATGCATAGTGTGACCTAAGTGTAAGTAGAGTAGCAAGACATACCTGAAATCTTGCATGTTTATGAAACAGACAAAAGACACCAGCAATCCTACTATCATGTAAAACAATTACAGGCTTTTATTTTACACTCGCTTGGCAGGATGGTAGTACCTCCCTGGGTGGTTGCTGTCTACCAACCTACTACCTAGGGGTTATTACTATTGTTCTATAATATATATACACATAGAGTTACTGGACATGTTCCTAGAAGTGCTGCAGCTTGTGGAACTCTTTGAAATATGGTGTCATGCACAGTAGTGTTTTACACTCCTTACACATAAAATGAGTGTCTCTGCTAAAATTTTTGTGGGCCGTTTTTTTTGTTTGTGCACAGACAAAACACCTTTTCTGAGCATATTTCGTGTTAGTAGGAGGCACTTGTATTAGGTAGTGATCACCAGGCCTCAAACGAGAGAGAATTTGGTGAGAATCTCATGGGTGCTTTTCTGTTGCAGGTGTTGTTAGTTGGTACTTGAATATTATTTGTTTGATGACAGACAAACAAAATTCACCATATGGTGGTTTGTTTCTGGTCTTCAACTTACATTATAAGCATTGAGCATGGAAATGTCCAAAAGATGGAAAAAGAGTTTTGTGTACCACTTTTAATGTGACAGGCAAACCCAAATTGCCTGTCACATTTGTCCACTGAACGCATATTGAGGGTGTAGTCCATCACAGCTGCAGGTTTTAGAATGGGCTCATTGGTCTTTCTGTTCTTCCTGCCACTGTCTGTCATTTCGTTTCAGTGAATTGATGTCAACAATGTAACATCTCGTTTGTCATGCCACTGAAATGCCATGATGTCATTGGTAGCAAATGCCTGCACCACATCTCTGTGAGTGCCTGTGTCGAACCTGTGCATATGCTTATGATTTGCACACACTGTGCCACACATGTTGGAAGAGTTGCACCGCTCATTAAAAGCCAGTGGCAATTTGAGGAAATGGAAGGAATGGATGGAATGGGCAAAAGGGACTACTTAGTAGGAACAATCCAGTCTGAAGGGGATAAGGTGGTAATTGCAGTAATGTACAACCCTCCACAGAACTGCAGGAATCCAAGAGAAGAATATGACGAGAGCAACAGAGCAATGGTTGACACACTAGCTGAGGTGGCCAGAAGAGCTCACATGCAGGGAGCAAAATTACAAGTTATGGGTGATTTCAATCACAAGGAGATTGACTGGGAAAATCTGGAGCCCCATGGGGGTCCCAAAACATGGAGAGCCAAGATGATGGATGTGGTACTGGAAAACCTTATGCATTAACATGTTAGAGACACTACCAGAGAGAGAGAGGTGAGGATGATCTAGCAAGACTGGACCTTGTATTCACCTTGAGTAATTGGGAAATTGAGGATATCACGTATGAAAGGCCCCTTGGAGTTAGTGATTATGTGGTTCTGTGCTTTGGTTACATAGCTGAGCTACAAGTGGAGAGAGTAGCAGGAATAGGACGAGAAAAACCAAACTACAAAAGGGGGGACTACACAGGCATGAGGAACTTCCTGCAAGACATTCGGTGGGAGAGAGAACTAGCAGGAAAACCAGTAAAAGAAATGATGGACTATGTGACAACATAATGCAAGGAGGCAGAGGAGAGGCTTGTTCCCAAGGGAAACAGAAATAACGGGAAGACCAGAACGAATCCTTGGTTCACCCAAAGGTGCAGGGAGGCAAAAACTAGGTGCACTAGAGAATGGAAAAGGTACAGAAGACAAAGGACCCAGGAAAATAGAGATCAGCCAAAAACCTAGAAACAAATATGCACATATAAGAAGGGAGGCTCAGCAACAATGCAAGAATGACATAGCATCGAAAGTCAAGTCTGACTCGAAGCTGTTGTGTAACCACATCAGGAGGAAAACAACAGTCAAGGACCGGGTAATCAGGCTCAGGAAGGATGTGGGGAATTAACAAGAAATGACCTATAGGTATGTGAGGAGCTCAACATGAGATTTAAAGAAGTATTTACATTGGAAACAGGTAGGACTCCAGGAATTCAGAACAGGGAGGTACACCAACAAGTGCTGGATGAGGTACACACAACTGAGGAGGAGGTGAAGCTGCTATGTGAACTTGATACCTCAAAGGCGGTGGGACCAGACAACATCTTTCCATGGGTCCTTAGAGAGAGAGCAGAGATGCTGTGTGTGCCACTAACAAAGATCTTCAACACATCCATTGAAACTGCACAACTACCTGAGATATGGAAGATGGCAAATACAGTGGACCCCCGGTTAACGAACTTTTTTCATTCCAGTAGTATGTTCAGGTGCCAGTACTGACCGAATTTTTTCCCATAAGGAATATTGTGAAGTAGATTAGTCCATTTCAGACCCCCAAACATACACGTACAAACGCACTTACATAAATACACTTACATAATTGGTCGCATTTGGAGGTGATCGTTAAGCGGGGGTCCACTGTATAGTCCCAGTTTTTAAAAAAGGAGACAGACACAAGGCACTAAATTACAGACCTGTGTCACTAATGTATATCGTATGCAAAGTCATAGAGATCATCAGGAGGAGAGTGGTGGAGCACCTGGAAAGAAACAAATTCAAATTCAAAGTTTATTCTCTATAAGGATTACAATGCTGAGTTTACAGAATTTGGTTATTGTGTGGTTTACATGTAGTAAAATACAAATTACAGAGGGTGCCACTAGGACACCTAGCATGGCTAGGCATTTTAGGCAGACTTAGATTAATTCTTAAATTTAAAATATTACAAATTATGAGGTAAGTTGGTATTATGGCTAAGTGACTAAACACTAGTTTGTGAGTTTAGCAATGTGAATGCTTTTGTTTTCACACAATACATAGTTTCAGTATTGGAGTATCACAGGCCAACTTATGACTAGTTAGGATTCATTATTTTAAGATTGAGATAGATATTTCTGTTTATGGTCAAATGGGTGAGTGAGTGTAAGTGTGAACCACCAAGTGGTATTCGTGTAATTAGTTGACGGGGTGTATCAGGGAGATAAGATGTTTTCTAATGGTAGTTTTGAAAGTGATGAATGTGTCTGCAGTTCTAGAGTTTTCAGGTAGGGTGTTCCAGATTTTAGGGCCTTTGACATACATTGAATTTTTGTAAAGGTTTAGTCAGACACGGGGAATGTCATAGAGATGTTTGTGTCTGGTGTTATGCCTGTGGGTTCTGTCACAACTATCAAGAAAGAGTTTTAGGTTAAGGTTAATATTGGAATTTAAGGTCCTGTAGATGTAGATTGCACAGTAGTAAGTGTGGATGTACTGAACAGGGAGTAAGTTTAGATCTATGAAGAGTGGGGAGGGGGGGTTGCTAGGGATGGGATTTAGTGATTATTCGTACTGCGGCTTTTTGTTGGGTTATTATTGGCTTTAGGTGTGTTGCTGCAGTTGATCCCCAAGCACAAATAGCATAGGTGAGGTATGGATAAATAAGCGAGTGGTATAGTGTGAGAAGGGCATTTTGCGGCACGTAGTATCGTATCTTGGAGAGGATCCCAACCATTTTGGATACTTTTTTGGTTATGTGTTGGATATGGGTGCTGAAACTCAGGTTGTTGTCAAGGTATAGGGCTAGGAATTTGCCCTCATTATGTCTGGCAATTAGAGTGTTGTTGATCTTAATGTTAATTTGCGCAACTCCTGCTCTGCTACCAAAAATAATATAGTAGGTTTTGTCAGTGTTTAGCGTAAGTTTATTGGCTGTCATCCAAGTCGATATTTTGATCAGCTCCTCGTTAACAATGGTGTTGAGGATGGCAAGATTAGGGTGAGAGATGACAAGTCGTGTCGTCAGCAAAGAGAATGGGGTTCAGGTGTTGGGATACATTTGGAAGATTATTGATGTATATGAGGAAGAGCAGGGGACCAAGGACACTTCACTGAGGAACTCCAGTATCAAGTGGCTGTGTTGTTGATGCTGTGTCTTTAATGGTGACATACTGATACCTATTAGTAAGGTAAGATTTGAAATATGCAAGCACATGGCCTCTTATACCATAATGGTCAAGTTTGTGGAGTAGGATGCCATGGTCTACTGTGTCAAAAGCTTTTCTTAGGTCAATAAAAATTCCTAGTGGATATTCCTTATTTTCCAATGCTGTGTAAAGCAGATCTAGCATTTTTATAATTGCGTCATTAGTGCTTTTATTTTTCCTGAATCCAAATTGGCAGGGGTTGAGTATGTTTTGTGCCGTTATAAATGAATATAGTCTCCTGTGCACAATCAGCATGGTTTCAGGGAAGGAAAATCCTGTGTCACAAACCTACTGAAGTTTTATGACAATTTGACAGAAGTAAAACAAGAGAGAGAAAGAGGTGGATAGACTGCATTTTCTTGGACTGCAAGAAGACCTTCGACACAGTTCCTCACAAGAGGCTAATGCAAAAGCTAGAGGATCAGACACACATAACAGGAAATGCACTGCAATGGATGAGAGAATATCTGACAGGGAGGCAACAGTGAGTCATGGTACATGACTAGGTGTCAGAGTGGATGCCTGTGGCAAGTGGGGTTCCACAGGGGTCAGTCCTAGGACCTGTTCTGTTTTTGGTATACGTGAATGACATAATGGAAGGGATAGACTCAGAGGTGTCCTTGTTTGCAGATGATGTGAAGTTAATGAAGAGAATCAAATCAGTCAAGGATCAGGCAGGACTACAATGAGACCTGGACATGCTACAAGCATGGTCCAGCAACTGGCTCCCTGAATTTAACCCTGCCAAATGCAAAGTCATAAAGATCGGGGAAAGGAAAAGAAGATCGCAGACAGAGTATAGTCTAGATGGCCAAAGATTGTATCCCTCTCAAGGAAAAAGGTCTTGAGGCGAGGATAATACCGAGCACTTCTCCTGAGGCGCACATCAATCAGATGACTGCTGCAGCATACGGGCATCTGGCAAACCTAAGGATAGCGTTCTGATACCTCGGTAAGAAATCATTCAAGACTCTGTATACCATATATGTCAAGCCCATACTGGAATACGCAGCACCAGTTTGGAATCCACGCCTAGTCAAGCACATCAAGAATACAGAAATAGCCTGCACATAGAGAGGTGCTTACGATGACATTTCGGTCTGACTTGGACCATTTACAAAGTCACACTAACGAAAAGGAGAGCGAGAAGGGTATATATAGCCAGGAGGTGGTAGTAGTAGTAGTAGTGGAGGTGAAAGGAAGTAGTAGTGGGGAGGTAGTAAGAGGAGGAGGAGCCAGTCATCAAATACTAAAAGAGGAGTACTGCAAGGGAGCTAGGTCAGGAAATTAGAGAAAGTGCAAAGGTTTGTAACAAGACTAGTCCCAGAGCTAAGGGGATTGTCCTACGATGAAAGATTAAGGGAAATTGGCCTGACGACACTGGAGGAACAGAAAAAGTGGACAAAGACAGGATGTTCCAGTGATGGGACACAGAAACAAGGGATCACAATTGGAAGGTGAAGACTCAGATGAGTCAAAGGGATGTTAGGAAGTATTTCTTCAGTCATAGAGTTGTCAGGCAGTGGAATAGCCTAGAAAGTGACATAGTGGAGGCAGGAACCATACAAAGTTTTAAGATGAGGTTTGATAAAGCTCATGGAGCAGAGAGAGAGAGGACCTAGTAGCAATCAGTGAAGAGGTAGGGCCAGGAGCTATGACTCGACCCCTGCAACCACAAATAGGCGAGTACATCTGTCATGTTCACTCACAAGAAATCACTGAGTAGGGGGCTTGTGCACCAGTTATCAGTATATAATATGCCCTTTACCAAGATATGGTTCCATCATTGCTCTAACCACATCACCAGAGATACCCAATAACTTCCTGGTATCTTGCAATGTATTACTTCCAGTGTACACAATTATATCCAATACAAGACCACTGTAGCAGTCACAAAGTACAAACAATTTTATACCAAGGTATTTCCTCATCCTTGGTATACACTGCTTGAACAACAGTATACCTTTGAACAGAATCAAAGATTATCATTAACAAGCTTTCTGAAGGGATAAAAATACATGTAGAACTTTTGTTTCATATACATAAACACATTCCTGATATTATATAACCTGTTGTTTCTGTCAGGCCTTGTCTTGTCTGAGAAGTGTAGCATACTAAAAACAACAGACATAGCCCCACTCCACAAAGGGGGCAGTAAAGCAATAGCAAAGAACTACAGACCGATAGCATTAACATCCCATATCATAACAATCTTTGAAAGGGTCCTAAGAAGCAAGATTGCCACCCATCTAGATACCCATCAATTACACAACCCAGGCAACATGGGTTTAGAGCAGGTCGTTCCTGTCTGCCCCAACTACTGGATCACTACGACAAGATCCTAGATGCACTAGAAGACAAAAAGAATGCAGATGTAATATACAGACTTTGCAAAAGCCTTCGACAAGTGTGACCATGGCGTTATAGCACACAAAATGCGTGCTAAAGGAATAACAGGAAAAGTTGGTAGATGGATCTATAATTTCCTCACAAACAGAACACAAAGAGTAGTAGTCAACAGAGTAAAGTCTGAGGCGGCTATGGTGAAAAGCTCTGTTCTGCAAGGCACAGTACTTGCTCCCATCTTATTTCTCATCTTCATATCTGACATTGACAAGGATGTCAGCCACAGCACCATGCCTTCCTTTGCAGATGACACCTGAGTCTGCATGATAGTGTCTTCCATTGCAGACACTGCAAGGCTCCAGGCAGACATCAACCAAATCTTTCAATGGGCTGCAGAAAACAATACGAAGTTCAACGATGAGAAATTTCAATTAATCAGATATGGTAAACATGAGGAAATTAAAACTTCTTAAGAGTACAAAACAAATTCCAGACACAAAATAGAGTGAAAAACCAACATCAAAGACCTGGGAGTGATCATGTCAGAGGATCTTGCCTTCAAGGACCATAACATTGTATCAATAGCACCTTCTAAAAAAATGACAGGATGGATAATGAGAACCTTTAAAACTAGGGATGCCAAGCCCATGATGACACTCTTCAGGTTGCTTGTTCTCTCTAGGCTGGAATATTGCTGCACACTAATAGCAACTTTCAAGGCAGGTGAAATTGCTGACCTAGAAAATGTACAGAGAACCTTCACGGCACACATAACAGATAAAACTCCTCAATTACTGGGAGTGCTTGAAGTTTGTGAACCTGTACTCCCTGGAACGCAGGCGGGAGAGATACATGATTATATACACCTAGAAAATCCTAGAGGGACTAGTACTGAACTTGCACACAAAAATCACTCACTACGAAAGCAAAAGACTCGGCAGACGATGCAACATCCCCCCAATGAAAATCAGGGGTGTCACTAGCACGTTAAGAGACAACACAATAAGTGTCAGGGGCCCAATACTGTTCAACTGCCTCCCAGCATACATAAGGGGGATTACCAGTAGACCCCTGGCTGTCTTCAAGCAGGCACTGGACAAGCACCTAAAGTCGGTACCTGACCAGCCGGACTGTGGCTCGTACGTTGGATTGCATGCAGCCAGCAGTAACAGCCTGGTTGATCAGGCTCTGATCCACCATGAGGCCTGGTCACAGACCGGGCCATGGTGATATGTAACAGTAGCACAAATCGATTCAGAGGTATTATATCACTGAAAGCTGGGGTTGAAATAAGGCGATCTGTTGACCAGTGTGATGCGACAGTGCACTTATACACATGTGGTATAAGTATTATTGTGGCAAAGAACCAATACATCTCAGCCACAGCTGTCTCCTTCCACTGATGTGGGCGTGATTTTGGTGAAATACTGTCATTCAAGGACTGGAATCAGAACATGCACACTCGACTAAATGAATACCTTGATTTCCAAGACGACAAAACTAAACAAGATAAGTTGTCTGATGCAGTTATAATAAACAGTCCACACATTCCTAGTGACATAACACAAGCTCAGTGCAAAGAAACTGCTGTCAGGATCATACAGGACCACGTACAAGTCATCGTGCAAAACAATGAAATCAAAGAAACACGTTTGTTAGGAAAACCAGGAAGTAAACACAGTATAATGATCCGACTTCATTCATACGATAAAAGAAAGGACCTAATTAAATCAGCAATTACAATGAAAAATGGAGTGTACATAAATGAGTGTCTAACAAAAAAACGTCAAAACCTTCTGTTCAGGCTGAGAAAACTTAAACAGGAAAACAAACTACATCAGTGTTTCACGCGAGATGGGAAAATACTAGTAAGGAAAACATCAACAGGACAACAATATACCATCTCAAACGAACATGATTTCTCTGCCTTCCTTAGAAAAGCTGACATTTCTGTAACAGATTAGATAAGTGCCCTTAATACATATATACGTGTGGTGCATATAGTGTACGTTACTATTATATTGTACATTATTATTTTTATTATTTTTCATCACTAGCTAATGCCAACTACCTCCAATACTCTATAACTTTCTTACTGCTATTAATTGCTCATAATTTTAAATTAAAAGTCAAATCTTACTCCAAATTAATAATATTCATTTTTTCTTACCTGTCCATTTAATTTTGTTTATCACTACTTGTTTTTTTAGTCACTTTACATTGTGTATGCAATTAGTGTATATTCCAATTACTTTTTTGCAAGTACCAAAACTATCTTTTGCTAGCTAGTACCAACTACCTCATTTTTTTTTACTTTTATTGTGCAATAAACTGCTCAATTTATCTAATATTACAAATCAGATCTTACTCCTAAACCAATATTATTTCATAGTGACCATCTGTCCATTTAACTTTGTTTACCATTACTTAATTTTAGTCCCTTATATATTTTCTCCTTTATTTTAGCTTTATATAACTACCCTAGCTTATACATTCACAATTGTTAAAATAATCAAGGTGCTATTCTCAGGTGCTAAAGTAGAACAAGTTCACAATTTTGCCATTATATTCCAAAGCTCATTTATTTTATAGTACTACCTACTATCATATTCCCAAGCTCCATTATTTGATCATCACTTTATTTGTACTAGTCCCTTTTATATTGTCTCCTTTATTTTAGCTTAAAAAAAAAAAAAAAAAAACTACCTTAGCTCATTATTTTACATTTGTTAAATAATTCAGGTGCTATTTTTTAGCTTAAGACTATTTACTTTGTTTTATACTTAATTCTAACTATAGATTCACTACAAATCTTATGATTACAAGCATTGATCCAGATACCAACCTCTTATTTAATGACTTAAATGAATCAAACAGTTACTGTAATTACTACACTGCAGAACAATCAAAGGCACTTCTCAGTGCCAACAACAATATAACTATCTTTAACTACAATATCAGATCTTTAAGCAAGCATTACGATGACCTCATAGCATTACTAAATTCCTTACATGCCAATATGTCCATCATTACACTAACTGAAACCTGGCTAAAGCCTGATAGTACAGATGTCTATGCCATTCCTGGTTACACAGCCATACATAACTGTAGGCCAGACCAGCAAGGGGGTGGCACAGCCATATACTACTCAGACCAACTAGAATGTAACACTAATACTTGCACAAGAGATGAACATGGGGAATATATAATAGCCAAATTCAAATCCAAATACCTACAAAAACCTCTCACATTGATAAACATCTACAGAGTTCCACAGTCAAACATTAGCCAATTTAGTCAAAACCTAGGAAGTATGATAACTGATGCACGCATGAACAAAGATCACTTACTACTCTCAGGTGACTTCAATATAAATCTCCTGCAAGACCAGGACCCACACGTTACTGAATTCACAAACACAATGAGTAACTGTATGTTGCTACCAACAGTAACAAAACCTACAAGAGTTACAGAGACTAGTGTTTCCCTACTTGACCACATCTGGACCAACACCATATCCCCTTTAAAATCAGGCATAATTACAGATAATACCACAGACCACTACCCTACTTTCCTCATAACAACTCTTGGTAAATTACCCCAAGACACTACTAAAGTCACCTTCAGACTTCACAATGAGGCAGCCATTAATAACTTCACAACAGCAGTAGCAAACATTGACTGGCACACTGAGCTAGAAATCAATACAGATATTGACGAATGTATTAATAATTTTCTAAAAAAGACTCAATACCTCTATAACAAGCACTGCCCTAAAAAAACTAAGCAGATGACAGCTAAGAGACTGAACAGTCCCTGGCTAACACCCAGCATTCTCAAATCCATAAATACAAAACACCAATATGAAAAACAGTACAGAATGGGTCACATAACCAGAGACCAAACAAAACGTTACTCGTCAATCCTAACCAGCCTGATAAGAAGGGCAAAAAAATTGTATTATGAGAACAGATTATCCAACTTACGAGGTGATATAAAAAAGACCTGGAAAACCCTATCAGAAATTCTGGGAACAAAAAAGATATCACGAAATAGCAAAATAAAATTAGCAAAATCAGATGAACCCCAACTCCCACCAACAGAAACAGCAAACAGACTCAATGATTTCTTCTCCACTATAGGACAAAACCTTGCCAATAAAATCCCAAGCTCAGATACCCCACCAAATGACTACCTCACCGGCAACTACCCGAACACACTGTTCCTAGCTCCGACTAACCCATACGAAGTCTCCCTTATTATCAACGCACTAAAAAACAAGGCAGGAGATTTAAATACCTTACCACCCTTTATATACAAAAAAGTGTCACAAGTGCTATCACCAATCATTGCAACACTCTTTAACAAATCCATTGAATCCTCCACCTTCCCTACAGTACTCAAAATAGCAAGGGTCACCCCGATCCACAAAGGAGGAGACCAAACAGAGTTGAATAACTATAGGCCAATATCCAACTTACACCCTCTCTCAAAAATCTTCGAAAAATTAATTCATAAACGAATCTACTCCTACCTTATCTCCCAAAACATACTCAACCCCTGCCAATTTGGATTCAGGCCTAATAAAAATACTAATGATGCTATTATACACATGCTAGAACATATATACACTGCAATAGAGAAAAAAGAAGTCCCACTGGGGATCTTCATTGACTTACGTAAAGCTTTTGATACAGTTGACCATGACTTGCTCCACGTAAAATTGTTACACTATGGTATAAGAGGGCACCCCCTCAACTACCTCAAGTCATACCTCAGCAACAGAAGCCAATATGTGTACGCAAATGGGGCAAACTCTTCTGCACAACCAATTACAGTTGGTGTCCCACAGGGAAGTGTCCTTGGCCCTCTTCTCTTTCTCCTATACATAAATGACCTACCAAATGCTTCTCAATTACTCAAACCCACACTATTTGCTGATGACACAACATACGTCTTCTCCCACCCGAGCCCAGTCACGCTAGCCAATACTGTAAATACCGAATTACAGAAAATATCTACCTGGATGAGTACTAACAAACTTACACTAAACATTGACAAAACCTACTTCATTCAGTTTGGTAACAGAGCTACAGATGTCCCTCTTAACATAATGATAAACGGATCACCTATCACAAAGCTAACAGAGGGAAAATTCTTAGGAATCCACCTTGATAATAGACTCAAATTTCATACACATATACAACAAATTTCTAAGAAAATTTCCAAGACTGTAGGCATACTATCGAAGATATGGTACTATGCTCCACAGTCAGCCCTCCTGGCCCTATATCACTCTCTTATTTACCCCTATCTCACCTATGGAATTTGTGCATGGGGCTCAACAACAAGTAACCATCTCAGACCACTAATTACCCAACAAAAGGCTGCAGTTAGAATGATAACAAATTCTCACTACAGGCAGCACACTCCACCAATATTCAATACACTCAACCTACTCACCATACAAAACATCCATACTTATTACTGCACCTATTACATACATAGAACACTCAACTCTGATATTAACCCTCCCCTCAAACATCTCCTTGCCAACCTCAACAGAACACATGACCATAACACAAGGCACAGATCACTCTTTGATATTCCTCGTGTCCATCTCACGCTATGCAAAAACTCAATGCACATAAAAGGCCCTAAAATCTGGAATTCATTACCTGTAAATATAAAAGAAACACTACCTGTTTATAAATTCAAGTCTCTTCTCAAAGATCACTTACTCACCCAAAACCAAATAAATACTGAATAACTGAACCTTATAAATTGTATATCTTAAATGTTTCTCACAATTATATCACATAAATGTTACACCTAAAACCCAATCTAACTTTATTATTTTTTAAATACACTACCTAACAGAATACTCCATTCTACTGAATTTATAACAATGCATGCAACCATATGACCTGTCTTTGTAATACTCACTTGTGCTTTATAGTAATCAGTTTACATTAATGTTTTTCACTGATTTCATCATTGCTTAGTTAATCTTAAGTTAATTTTAAGCCAGCCCGTAATGCTATGCATAGTATAAGTGGCTTTGGCATGCTGCTCTTATCTGTATTCTTTTTGTACCTCTGTAAGTGTGCTCAAATTATAAATAAATAAATAAAATAAATAAATAAATAAATAAAATTTAACACGATAAGTTACGTTCCTGAAAATGCTGTGTTAGGCAAAACTGTGTTAGACAAACTAAAGAACTTATCGGAAAAATAGGATTACGTTCCTGGGAGCCCCCAAAAAGCCAAACTTTTGTTTAGACCAACAGATCTTACAAAAATAAAAGTGAATATGTAATTGTAGTTCATTGTCATGATATATTATGTTGTTTTTACTTCGTAAGATTACAAATGCAACAGAAATAATTGTATTTCTTACCTTAAATTGTGGGTGCTGATGTTTGTCGATGATTGTGAAGAGTGGATAGTTATGCAGTGAGCCTACTGGGCTGAGGTGGATGGTAGAGGTACTGCTACTGAAGTCAATGGATGTACTGGAGCGTGCATAAATTCTGTAAGGGATTTCTGTTCTGTTTTACCCTACAGTACATTGTACAATTGACAGTAAGGCATCAGGTGCTCTAAACTCCATTTCAGGGTCCTCTTCAGTGAAAAAGTCTAACTTTAAGTCATTCAATAAGTCAGTCAAGTCATTCAGTCAAGTCATTTAGTCAGGTCAGTCAAGTAAGTCAGTCAATCAAGTCAGTCAGTCAGTCAGTAAGTCATCACACAAACTCATATTTACCTCATTCTTATTGTGTACAAAATAATGCTTCATTCCAGCTACAGGCTATCTCTTGTCTAATACAGTGGACCCCCGGTTTATGATATTATTTCATTCCAGAAGTATGTTCAGGTGCCAGTACTGAACGAATTTGTGCCCATAAGGAATATTGTGAATTAGATTAGTCCATTTCAGACCCCCAAACATACACGTACAAACGCACCTACATAAATACACTTACATAATTGGTCGCATTGGGAGGTGATCATAAACCGGGGGTCCACTGTATATCTATTTTCTTCATTAATTTTAAGACTTAAATGCTTAAACCTTTTCTTGCAACTCTCAGTAACACTTGTGTGCCTACTGGGTGCCATGATTGCCTGACAGATATAAGATATGGCAATTAATATGTAATTAAACAAACACAGCGAGCTACTGGCACAAGTTCATCTAACACGTATGAACTGAACTGAAGGCTCGGAGGGTGGTGGGGGTGGCTTATTCTGGTTGGGGATGGTGGTAGCCCATCCCGCCCAGCATGCGACCGCATGCTCAAAATTTTTTCCTCTCCCGCAACAGTGTTAACCCTTTGACTGTTTCCGACGTATAAATGTCTTACGAGCCTATGTTTCTGACGTATTTATATGCACAAATTCTAGCGGCTTCAAATCAAGCGCGAAAGGCCTGGTAGGCCTACATGAGAGAGAATGGGTCTCAGTGGTCAGTGTGCACCCTGTGAAAAAAATCTGGAACCCAGCAGTGCATTGTGGGAACGCCATGTTGTTAGTCCATTTTCACCATGCCTCTCGGTAAGAAGTTCCTCACTCCTCGGCGGATTGGAGGTCTTTTGTTCCCAAGTGATAGCTCTAACAGCGATGAAAATGTCAGTGACAGTGAATTCCAGGGTTTTGAAGTGAGTGTTACCGGAAAAAGTGCCCAGGATAACGTAATTAGTGATGAAAACCCAGATGACCCACAACCTTCCACCTCTGGTGCTGGGCCGGCTTGTTCACGTTCACGTTTGCCTGTACCAGGACGAAAGAGGAAACTATTTGGCCGTGTACAACACCCAGAAGTTAGCAGTGATAGTGATAGTGATAGTGATTTCAAGGTCATTGAAAGCAGTTCTAGTGACAGTGAGAGTGAATATTCCCCAGTGAAGCGACAGTATGTACAATGTAGCATGCGGTCTGGTAGTGTTTCATATGTTGTTCCAAGGGGAAGGAGAAACTCTGGGAGCACATCATGTGGCCCTACACC
Source organism: Cherax quadricarinatus (assembly GCF_038502225.1). Classification (NCBI taxonomy): domain Eukaryota; kingdom Metazoa; phylum Arthropoda; class Malacostraca; order Decapoda; family Parastacidae; genus Cherax; species Cherax quadricarinatus. Next base: position 27,719 of record NW_027196524.1, on the reverse strand, counting down.
ACGACCTGATAGTGAGGATGACGATATTGTAACGATGGGTATGAATGATGTGAGTGATGGAGCAGGCAGTGGTGGTGATAGTGAGGGTGGCACAGCCCATGTGGCACCATCAGCGGGCCACGCTACTACCCACGCTGCTGACTCTGCACAACAACCAGCCTCACCCTACCCCACACTCCCGCAACCTGCACCACCACAACCTGCACAACCACAACCACGGTACAATATCCAGACCCCACCAGCAGACCGCATCTGGGATTGGCAGGACGGTGACGAGTTTGTTCCCAGTCCCCATGACTTTAATGAAACACAAAGTGGAATAAAGCCATCTTGTCCACTTGGGGACAATGCCAGTGAACTGGACTGCTTTGAGTTATTCTTTGATGAACCCCTGATGGACATCATTGTCAGGGAAACAAACACATACTGTGATTACACCATGGCAAATACAATTCTCTCACCAAAATCACGGCTACACAAGTGGAAGGAGACAACTGTGGCAGAGATGTACCTGTTTTTTGCCACAATAATGCTTATGCCACATGTGTATAAGGACACTGTCACCACATACTGGGCAACAGAACGCCTGATTTCAACTCCAGGTTTTAGTGACATTATAGGTGTCAATCGTTTCCTGATACTGTTACGTATGTTACACTTTTCAGACAAAACCAGGCCTGACAGAAGCGACAGGTTATATAAGATCAGAAATGTGTTTATGTACCTGAAACAAAAGTGCTGCATGTATTTTTATCCCTTCAGGAAGCTTGTTATTGATGAGTCCTTGATTTTATTCAAAGGAAGATTCTCATTCAAGCAATATATACCAAGCAAGAGGAAATGCTTTGGTATAAAGCTATTTGTACTGTGTGATTGCAGAAGTGGTCTAGTTTTGGATATCATTGTGTACACTGGCAGTAATACTTTGAGAGATACCATGAAGTTATTGGGTATCTCTGGTGATGTGGTTTGAACAATGATGGAACCATATCTTGGTAAGGGGCATATGTTATTTACTGATAACTGGTACACAAGCCCCTTACTCAGTGATTTCTTGCGAGCGAACTTGACAGACGTGTGTGGCACAGTGCATCGTAATCGTAAACATATGCCAAGGTTCGACACTGGCACTCGCAGAGGTGAGGTACAAGCCTTTGCTGCCAATGACATAAGAACATAAGAACGAAGGAACACTGCAGAAGGCCTACTGGCCCATGCGAGGCAGGTCCAAGTCTACTACCGGCTTAAGCCAATGCACCCAACCTTGTCAGGTCAGGTCACATTGACTTAAGGGAGGAACACGGCAACCGACCTGGTAGCACAAGCTATCAGGTCCAACTCACACCCACCCACATCCACTCATGTATTTATCCAACCTATTTTTAAAGCTACACAATGTTGTGGCCTCTATAACTGTACTCGAGAGTTTGTTCCACTCATCCACAACTCTATTACCAAACCAGTACTTTCCTATATCCTTCCTGAATCTGAATTTTTCGAACTTAAAACCATTGCTGCGAGTCCTGTCTAGGCTAGATATTTTCAGCACACTATTTACATCCCCCTTATTTATTCCTGTCTTCCATTTATACACCTCAATCATATCCCCCCTAATTCTACGTCTTTCTAGAGAGTGCAGATTCGGGCCCTTAGTCTATCCTCATAGGGAAGGTTTCTGATACATGGGATCAACTTTGTCATCCTCCTTTGTACATTTTCCAGAGAATTTATATCCATCCTGTAATACAGTGACCAAAACTGTGCAGCATAATCTAAATGAGGCCTAACCAAGGATGTATAGAGTTGAAGAACAACCTGAGGACTCCTATTATTTATGCTTCTTGATATGAAGCCAAGGATTCTATTAGCTTTATTGCGAACACTTACACACTGTTGTCTTGGTTTCAGATTACTGCTAACCAGAACTCCTAAATCTTTTTCGCAATCCGTAATATTAAGATCTACATTATTTAGTTTATATGTGGCATGGTTATTGTCCTGTCCAACATCATGGCATTTCGGTGGCATGACAAACGTGATGTCACATTGTTGACATCAGTTCACAGAAACGAAATGGTACCCAGTGGCAGGGACAACAGAGAGACCAATGAACCCATTCTAAAGCCTGCAGCTGTCATGGACTACAACCTCAATATGCGCTTAGTGGACAAATGTGACATGCAGATTGGGTTTGCAGACTGTGTATGCAAGAGTTATAAGTGGTATATAAAACTTTTTTTCCATCTTGTTGATATCTCTATGCTAAATGCTTATAACATATACAAGTTGAAGACCAACAAAACACCAAAATATGGTGAATTTTGCCTGTCAGTAATCAGACAAATAATTGCAAAGTACAAAGGAGCAACTCCTGCAATAGACCAGCGCCCACACACGTCATCTCGTTTCAGGCCTGGTGATCACTACCCCATACAACTGCCTCCTACTACTACTGCCAAGAAAAATGCTCAGAAGAGGTGTTATGTATGTATGCATACCACAAAACGCCCACAAACACGCAGAGACACTCGTTTTATGTGTGAGGAGTGTGAAGTGCCCCTCTGCATATACCCATGTTTCAAAGAGTTCCACAAGCTGCAGCAGTTCTAGGAACGTGTTTAGTGACTGTACATATGTATATATATTATGGAACAATAGTAATAAACATTGTTTTGTATTGTTTGTTTGTGTAAACAAAGTGTATACACAAACTAATAGTGATAAAGTTTGTTCTGTTATTGTGTTGTAAACAATGAGTGTATATTTGAAGAATGCACCTTACATTGGTCTCACAGGCCACATAAGTTACCTGGAACAGAAAAATATTGAAAAATGCAAGAAACCTTTGAATTAGAGTAAATAAAAGAATACCGAGTGGGCGGCAGTTGCTGCTGTTGCCGTACGCACATCACTTTCTGCAAACTTTGCGGCTCTATATCTCGGTAAGTACTGATGGCAAAAATTTTTTATTAGGCTTAAAACACTCACAAAAATATTCCTAACATTTTCATAAGAAAAAATAATTTTTTTTTCAAATATTTGGCGACATAGAATGACAGTTTCAGAGAGGGGCCTGAAACAGTCAAAGGGTTAAACTAATTTTACGAAATGTTAAACAAAAATATACTGCAATTCTTCAGTCATGCTATAACCAAAACGTGCAAGACAAAACTGTGCTAAATGATGGTATACTGTAATTGTGTTTGCCATGGTGTACTTGAAGTATGTGTTTCTTTCCCTGACAATAATTTCCATCGGATTCATTAAAGAATAACTCGAAACATTGTACTTCACTGGCATTATCAAGTGTACAAAATGGCCATATTCCACTTTGAGTTTCATCAAAGTGATGGAGTTTGGGAACAAAATTGGCAACCTCCTGCAAATCCAAGATGCAGTCTGCTGGTGGGTACTGGATATTGACAGGTGGTTGTGGTTGCACAGGCTGTGGTTGTGCAGGCTGTTGTGATGTGTGGGAGGGTGAGGGTGGGCTTTGTTGTGTAAGTGCTGAGTCAGCGACATGGCTACCAGCATGGGCCGCTGCTGGTGCCTCATGGCACATAGCACCACTGCTACCTGATGCCTCATGCATATTATCCATCCCAATTGTAACAATATCATCGTCATTTTCATTATCTGTTGCTGGTGTAGGGCTACAGGATGTACTCCGAGATGTACTCCATCTCCTTGGAATAGTATATGGCACACTATCAAAATGAATGTAGCATCTTATATATTGACACTTCACTGGAGAATATTCCTCTTCACCATCGCTACTGGAATCGTCATCAAGCACTTGTAATTCCCAATCACTATCACTACTATCATTAACACTGCTCTTATCTGAGTCCTGGATATGGGGAAATGTGAGTTTCCTCTTTTGTTCTGGTACATTTGAACATGAACAAGACACCCTCAACGTTTTTGTTTTACATCCAAAACTAGCAAAAAATATTGAAATTTAGCCATTTTTTGCTAAAAATTCATCATGTAAGCCACAAAAGCAATGTTTAAAAGGAATAATGGGCATTTTCTATTGGTTTGCAATAAAAGGAGTTGGAAAATAACACTTGCCAGGAACAAAAATTGTTACATAGTGTAAAATCACCCAAAATTAGATTTACTTCATTTCTCGAATAATAAATATAACCAGGAATGATTAGTCATGGTTTACAGCATCTCAGTAATTGAATCAGACCTATTAAAAGCCCATAAAACAGACCATGGGTTGTAGGGGGCCTTATTGTCCTCAGAAAATTGGCAACAATTAAATATTTTTGCTTCTTTGAGCTCAATTTCAAGTTACGTGCAATTGTGAAACCAACAAAAACAATTCCTATTTCAGTAGTATGTCTTCCATTCTATCAAAGAATACCAAATAACTACCAATAAAAGTATGAAAACCATCCTAGAAAATACCTCAAATTTTATTTTCACCCATTCACATGGTTGGAGTTTTGCTTTTCACATCATGCACTGCATGATGCAGGATTACTTTGATACTATGCACTCTTACAGCATAGACCCATTCTCTCATATCTAGGCCAAAATTTACTACTCACAGCTTATCTGAGTTAGCTGGGCTCATGACGTAGAACTATGTCAGGGACCCCTGGGCCTAATGACAGAGTTCTACGTGATGACCAGTGAAAGGGTTAATTGATTTGATATAGGAGTTTACTGACAGAAAATGTTTCTATGTTTAACCCTTTGAGGGTCGACAGGCCCTCTCCGAAACTCGTTCTCAGGGTCGGCCAAATTTAAAAAAAAAAAAAAATTATTTTCTCTTATGAAAAGATAGAGAATCTTTTCCCGATCATAAAGACACCAAAAGTTTGAAATTTGATAGAAAACTTACGGAATTATGCTCTCGCAAAGTTAGTGGTCTCGGCGATGTTTACGCATCGGCGATTTTGCCCACTTTGAGCCCCATTTTCGGCCAATTTCCCTGTACTAGTCGACAAAAAACATGAATATTTCGCTAGAACTCCATTTTTTCTATCGAATGGATGCAAGAAACCACTCATTTATGAAATTCAACTATCCAGTACAGTGGTCAGAATTTAGCAATTTTGCCAATTTCACACAAATTTCAAAAGATGCCAATTTCGGAATAGGGTCTAGAATAAACAAGAAAGACATTCCTGGCACTAAAATGACATTTCCTCTAGTCATTAGTCATGTCTCAAGTCCCCTCTTATATTCTTTTGCTTTCCACTTTGAATTTTTATTTTCACAAAAAATATAAGATTTACTGTTATGCAGACTACTGCATTAGTGTAAAAAATGGTATAAATATTATTGGTGCATTTGTGAAAGAATATTAGACTCACCAGTTGACGTGTATTGCACGCTTGGCACGATTTGTTTACTTTTGAAGTTTGGTAAAAATCGAACATTTCTGCTACTTTGAGCTCAATTTCAAGGCACCTTTCTTTGTAAAACCAGTCAAAATCATCTCAATTTCTGTAATATGTCTTCAATTCTATAAAATGAGACCAAGAAAACTAGAATACAACAATAAATACCATACGAAAATACACTGCAAAGTCGCTGATTTATTAAAAAAAAATGGTCAAAGTTTTTTTTTTCTCATTATGCACTGTGTGCTGCAGGATTTTTTTTAGACTGTGCACACTGACCACATAGACCCATTCTTTCATATGAAGGCCTACCAGCTTTCTCCCACTAGATTTGAGGCCGCTAGAATTTATGAGTACTAGTACGTCAAAAACCCCTACGCGTAAAACGTACTAGTACGACGAAAACCCTCAAAGGGTCAATAAGTGAATTGACACAGTTATCTCATAATGTCATGTTGAAAGCTCTGATGACTCCCTTGAACATGGTTGAATTGAAGATGAAGATGACAAGGTTATATACACCAATAGGTGATTGACTCCAGTGTTTAAGAGTCTATCTTCCTGTCTGTGCTTCAGATTTATCAAGTCTGAGGTAACAGACACCAACTTGTTTATTTCATCTTCCACTGTGTATAGTTCTACACATATATTACACATGAGAGTGTACATAAAACAAAAACAAACAACTTTGTTTCTATAAAGTGGAGTATTTATTTTTATTAACAAATCAGCCATCTTCTACCAAGGCAGGGTGGCCCGAATATTAAAAACTTTCACCATCATAAGTATGATAAGGCACCTAAACTACTGGGAACAGTTGAAAGTCCTTGATCTGTATTCCCTCAAACACAGGTAAGAGAGATACATGATAATATACCCTTGGAAAGTCCTGGAGGGATTGGTACCAAACCTGCACACGAAAATGACTCCCTATTAAAGCAAAAGACTCGGCAAGAGATGCAACATTCCCCCGATGAAAAGCAGGGGTGCCACGAGTACAGTGAGAGACAACACAGTAAGTGTCCAGAGCCCAAGACTGTTCAGTTGCCTCCCAGCATACATATGGGGGATTACCAATAGACTCCTGGCTGTCTTCAAGAAGGCACTGGACAGGCACCTAAAGTCAGTACCTAACCAACCGGGCTGTGGTTTGTACGTCAACTTGCATGCAGCCAGCAGTAACAGCCTGGTTGATCAGACCTGATCTACCATGAGGCTTGGTCTCAGACTGGGTCATGGGGGCATTGACCCCCTAAACCCTCTCCAGGTAAACTCCAGGTAATCATTCACTCCATCACCATCTCGCCAGAGCTACGCTTACACTACAGTTATAAAACTGCAACATTAACACCCCTCCTTCAGAGTGCAGGCACTATACTACTTCTGGGACTCAAAGTCCAGCCTGCTGGTTCCCCCGAATCCCTTCATAAATGTTACCACACTTCAACAACACATAAAGTCCTAAAAACTATTTGCCTCCACTCCTATCTAACATGCTCACACATACTTGCTGGAAGTCCAAGCCCCTCACACACACAACCTTTACTACCACCTCCCTCCAACTTTCCTAGGCTGACCCCTACCCTGCCTTTCCTCCACTACAGATTTATACATTCTCTAAGTCATTCTATTTTGTTCCAGCCTCTCTATATGTCTGAACCACCTCAACAACCCCTCCTCAGCTCTCTGAGTAATAGTTTTGGTAATCCCTCACCTCCTAATTTCCAAACTACAGATTCTCTGCATTATATTCACACCACACATTGCTCTCAGACATGACATCTTCACTACCTCCAGCCTTCTCCTTGTTGCAACTTTCACTGCCCATGCTTCACACCCATATAAGAGCATTATTATAACTATACTGTCATACATTCCCCTCTTTGCTTTCCCGGATAATGTTCTTTGTCTCCACAGACTCCTCATGCACCACTCACCTTTTTCTCTACTCATTAATTCTATGTTTCACCTTATCTTTCATAGATCCCTCTGCTGACACGTCCACTCCCAAATATCTGAATACGTTTACCTCCTCCAAACTCTCTCCCTCCAGTCTGATATCCAATGTTTTGTACTATACAGTATATATTGTGGTAAATGACATGTGTAAACTAATTTATATAAAGCTCCTTGTTGTGCAAGGCATTTCAGGCAGCATTAATACTAATAATTACTAGACAGTGAGACACATACAGTACCTGAGAAAAGGAATATTTTATTTACAATACAGTGGAACCTCAGCTTACAAATTTAATCCATTCCGTGGATTTGTTCATATCCTGATTTCTTCGTATGCTGGGTCAATTTTTCTCATTTAAATTAATTGAAATGTAATTAATTCGTTCCAACTGAATTCCTGCTCTCTGGAGGCATGACAAAATAACCCTAATATCAACTCTAACACTTATTTATCTGTCACAATTCATCTAATATGACATAATAAACAATAGGAATAACATATACACTCTAGAATGAATAAAATATGTCATGTGGACAGCGGAGGGAGGAGGATTGTGGTCGCACATTCTACCTATGAAAACGTCAGAGGTGTTATAAGAAAAAACAGTTTGTGAGGCTAACTGAATTAGACCTGGTGTACATACAACATTAACATACCTTGGAGAAGAAATGCAGAATGGCATATCCTGTCAGGAGTTCACACTTTTCTTAAGAACTGCTGTGTACAATTTTTATGTTTATCTCACTACACTACGTATCTCCTGTGAGCTGTTACTCCATCAATCATGGCAACAGCAGCTTCTCCATCTTTTCATTGACAGACGTCCACTGCTTAGAAATTTCTGTAACTCCCTTTGCTGGCGCTATAACATTTATAGACTCCTCCTGCTTTAGTATTGTGCATATAGTAGATTATTATTATTATCATGGGGAAGTGCTGAACTCGTAGGTACATATAGTAGAGCAGCTACGCTTGTGTGTACTTGCTTGCCAAGTTGTCAACCCTCGTACCTGGTCTGTGCTTATTAATCATTTCTTGCTTAAATTCCATGTAAATCATCATCTTTTTCTTCTTGGCACTGTTCTTTGCACTTGCTTTCTTAGGACCCATGGTTAGAAGAGAGAAATCTGGAGAATTAACTGCACAAACCATAAGGAAATCATGAGAATTCCTTGCACTGCAAGGGTAGCTCTGTAAGCACATGTATACTGGTGAGCATTGTGGTGTTGTCAAACTAAATTATACACAGTATGTACATAGTATTATTACTATAATTATTATTGTACTATTACATGTTATTATATATTATATTTTTATATATTATTATTATATTATTATTATTATTTTATTATTATTATATAGTATTTTATTATATTATGTTATTATTATGTATTATCATTATTAGTAGTACTTATGTATTATTAATAATAATAATTATTATTATTATTAATAATTTAGGGACCTGGAGCACAGATCCAATTCCCTAGATCAAGAGCTCCTCACCACATGCGTACGTATGTGCTGCCACTGCTGCTGCTGCCACCGCCGCTATAATAATATAATAATCATTATTATTATAACAATAATAATACAATATAATAATAATAACAACAGTAAGGAGAAACTTCAAAATGCTGCCAGTAGTTGGCACCACCATCAGCAAAACATTGGTAACCACTACTAGTACACTTTTCACCTGTCTAGACTTAAGTAGTCTTTTAGTATTAGGTTAAGTCTGCCCAAAATGCCTCAGCATGATAGTGGTTTTCTTTGCTCCAATCATATTATGATATATCTGGAGTTTACCTGGAGAGGGTTTCAGGGGTCATTGCCCCTGCAGCCCGGTCTGAGATCAGGCCTCATGGTGGATCAAGGTCTGATCAACCAGGCTGTTACTGCTGTAAACACACATTGTAACCTTTGCAAAGAAATAAATATTTTATTTATTTTTTTATTCAAGGAACCTCCCTCAGGGGGAAGTTCACATCCTGAAATTTCATTCATATCCAGAAGCCAAAAATTTACTGAACAACGGTTTGTACCCTGAAAAATTTGCATGATGGGGCGTTTGTAAACCGAGGTTCCACTGTACAGTGGACCCCCAGTTTACGATATTATTTCATTCCGGAAGTATGTTCAGGTGCCAGTACTGACCGAATTTGTTCCCATAAGGAATATTGTGAATTAGATTAGTCCATTTCAGACCCCTAAACATACACATACAAATGCACTTACATAAATACACTTACATAATTGGTCGCGTTGGGAGCTGATCGTAAACCGGGGGTCCACTGTATATTGAAGGCAGTGGAAAAGAATTCTTCCTCTGTAAGCCATGTGTGTCGTAAGAGGGAACTAAAATTCCAGGAGCAAGGGGCTAGTAGCCCCATCTCCTGTATAAATTACTAAATTTAAAAGGAAAAACTTTTGTTTATCTCTTTGGGCCACCCTGCTTCAGTGGGATACAGCCAGTTTGTAGAAATAAGATAGTTAATATCAAGAGACTAGTAAATTAAAATGAGTAAGAATACATTTGTGCAATTGAAACACAGTATGATTACAGTGAGCTAATATATTGCTTAATTAAATTTATTTTGCTATGGATGACAGTGGTCAAAATTTAAAAAAAAAATTGGATATAGGAAAGGAAGAGATCTAGAACTAACCATGGCGGAAAAACCAAAGGACTTTAACCCGTTAACTGTCCAAACATAGATCTATGTTCTCTCGCCCAGCGCTCTGAATATTTTGAAAAAAAAAAAAAAACATTTTTTTATATGAATAAAGAGTGCATTTTTCTCTGTCAAAGAAAAAAAAAAATTAGGGACAGTACTTACTGAGAGATGAACCCATGAAGTTGGCACATGACGATCAGCTGATGGCAATATGGAGCGCTGCTGCTTGCAGAAATTCTACATATTTCTTTTTAATTTTTTTTTAATTTTCTTAGTTTTTATGGTGCGATAATTATGTTCTATAGTAATTCTTTTTGATTTCATGGCCAATTGTTGTTTATACACAAATATTACATACAAACTTATAATCATACTGTCACAAACACACATGTACACACTGATAGGTGATTTTGCACACCTGGCTGAATCACATTCTATTATCTACAACTTCTTTCAACACACCAGCCGTATCCCACCAAAGCAGGGTGGCCCAAAAGGAAAAACAAAAGTTTCTCCTTTTACATATAGTAATATATACAGGAGAAGGGGTTACTAGCCCCTTGCTCCTGGCATTTTAGTCGCCTCTTACAACACGCATGGCTTACGGAGGAAGAATTCTGTTCCACTTCCCCATGGAGGTAAGAGGAAATAAACAAGAACATGAACTAGAAAGAAAATAGAAGAAAACCCAGAGGGTATGTATATATATGCTTGTACATGTATGTGTAGTGTGACCTAAGTGTAAGTAGAAGTAGCAAGACGTACCTGAAATCTTGCATGTGTATGAGACAGAAAAAAAGACACCAGCAATCCTACCATCGTGTAAAACAATTACAGGCTTCTGTTTTACACTCACTTGGCAGGATGGTAGTACCTCCCTGGGCAGTTGCTGTCTACCAACCTACTACCTAGGTTATCTACAACTATATTCAAGTATTTACATGTCCCACTTATGTGTCTAGAACTCCACAATTGTATGATACTCCATGAAGCATGGATTAATACAGAGTGCCACCCCACACTGGTGACACATGAATCATGTGTCCTTCTGCTGTTGGGGTCATTTTGTGGTTACACAATACACAAATAACCCGCACAATGGTCCAAGTCGGACCGAAACGTCGTCGTAAGCTTCTGTCTTTTATGTGCGGGTTATTTGTGTATCGTTCCAGTCACGGTATTGTGCCTTTTTGTTATTTATTTATTCATTTTGTGGTTCTAGCACACACACCACCATTATCTGATACCAATACCACTTACTCTTCTTTGGGGTAGGTGGTATTGGTATCAGATAATGACAGTTATGGATGATTTGGTTTGGCACTTCCTCGACTGGCTGTGGTAGTGGTTGTGGTTGGGGGACATGTCACTGTTGAGGGGCAGGTACAAGTGTGGTACCATACTTTTTTGCTATCTGTTTTATGACATTCAGGGAGAATAATGCAAAACGCTGTCATTTTCCAGTCTTTATTTTGCACATATTGAATGCATTGAGCACTGCAATGTCTTCCTCCACTGAACCTTGGCAAATGTTTTCTATTCTTTCTCACTGTTCCACATATATCAATTTTGTTCACACATAGGAAATCAGCGAGCATAGGGCTTGTATACCAGTTGTTTGTGTACAATGTATGACCCTTGCCAAGGTATGGTTCCATCATTTTGCGAACAACAACCACCAGAAATGCCCAACATCCTCCTGTCATCGAGTGTGTTTCTCCCTGTGTATAAAATGACATCCAACACAAGACCACTCTCACAGTCACACATAACAAGAAGTTTTATACCAAAGCGATTATATTTGTTCGGTATACATTGCTTGAATGACAGGCGTCCCTTGAACAGAATCAAGGACTCATCGACAACAATGTTCTTGAAGGGATAAAAGTAGGCACTGAATTTCTGCTTCATATACATAAACACTTCCCAGATTTTGTATGGAAGGTCATTTCTGTTGGGCCTATTCCTGTTTGAGTAGTGCAACATTCGTAGGAACAGAGTACATCTATTGCAAGGTAGGAGGTCACAGAAGACAGGAGTACTGAAAAAGTAGTCTATGGACCAGTAATGTGCTATATTGTGCTTATATGTATGTGGCATAAGCATAACAGTGGCAGCGAAAAAATACATTTCAGCCACAGTTGTATCTTTCCACCTACACAGCCGTGACGATTCTCCAACCTTTGTGTTGTCCATGATATAGCGGTAATAATTGTTCTTTTGGTTCACTATGAAGTTCATTAGAGGTTCACAAAGTATAACTGGATAAAGTCTAACTCTGTAGACTCATTCGTTATGGGACATTCTGACAGGATGCCACTTCCACTCTCGTCAAAATCAAAAGGCTATGGCACGAATATACTTTGTGTCCAGTTCCACTCACGGTCACTTGGTGCAGGGTGGACCTGTGGCATGGGGTGTGGGGGAGCAGGAAGAGGGACAGGAATGGAAGCAGCACATGGCTGAGGGGGTGCCGCGTGGTCCTTTGTGTGTCCTCCCACCGTGCCATGTGCTCCAGCCACCATTCCACTTGCTACCACCACCTCCTCTTCCTCCATCCTCGCATATTCTCCTTCATGATCTCGACCCTTGGGGACTGCTTATGGTACATTGCCTGAACGTAGGTGATGACTCCTAAAAGTACACATCACTGGTGAATAACGAATATCACTGTCACTAGATGAATCATCTAATGGCATGAAATCAATCTCATCGTCACTTACATCACTGTAACTATCACTAGAACAGCAGGAAAATGAGTTTCCCCTTGCATAGTTCCCTATGGGTAGTAACACTGGCCACTCCAGAGGTGCTTGACCCAGGGTCTTGTATGGCCACACTGGCCACCCCAGAAGTGCTTGGCCCCAGGGTCAGGTGTGGCCACACTGACCACCCCAGAAGTGCTTGGCTTGGGGTCTGGCATGGCCACACTGGCCACCCCAGAGGCGATGGGCTGAGAGTCATCTGGGTTATTGTCAACATTTTCACTAATTCCTTGATCATTAGTGGCCACATCAGCATCAAATCCATTAAACTCTCATTTTATATCATTTTCCTTGAATAGGAGAATGTTAATACGACAAGGGGTGAGTGAATCACGAGGGTAACTGAATCACGAATGTAACTGGAAGCCAGTTACATTCAGATGTAACTGAGTGTAACTGGTGCTACGATGCAGTACTATGGGGTCCCCGATTTTTTCATATGGCAAACACTGAATACGTAGACCCATTCTCTCATGTCTACGCCACTCAGGCTTATCGCACCAAATTTGAAGCCAGGAAAAATAAAATGTAGATCTAAGTTCAGAGCACTAGCGGTAAGAACGTAGATCTACACTTGGACAGTTAATGGATTAAGATTTATTATTATAATGCGTGCATAGTTCCTTTGTATAAAGGCAAAGGAGAGTGAAAAATTATAGGGAAATAAGTCTGTTGAATATATCTGGTAAAGTGTATGGTAGAGTTGTTATTGCAAGAATTAAGAGTAAGACAGAGAGTAGAATATCATATGAACAAGGAGGCTTTAGGAAAGGTAGGGGGTGTGTAGACCAAGTGTTTACAGTGAAACATATAGGTGAACAGTATTTAGAGGCATTTATGGGTTTGGAAAAGGCATATGACAGGGTGGATAGGGGGGAGCAACGTGGCAGATGTTGTAGGTGTATGGAATAGGACGTAGGTTACTGAAAGCAGTGAAGAGTTTTTACGAGGATAGTGAGGCCCAGGTTTTAGAGTATGTAGGAGAGAGGGAGATTATTTCCCAGTAAAATTAGGCCTAAGACAAGGTTGTGTGATGTCACCATTGTTGTTCAGTATATTTAGATGAGGTTGTGAGAGAAGTCAATGCACGGGTCTTGGCAAAAGGTGTGAGGCTGAAAGATAAAGAATCTAACACAAAGTGGGAGTTGTCACAGTTGCTCTTTGCTGATGACACTGTGCTTTTGGGAGATTCCGAAGAGAAGGTGCAGAGGTTGGTGGACGAGTTTGGTAGGGTATGTAAAAGAAGGAAATTAAAAGTGAATATAGGAAAGAGTAAGGTGATATGAATAACAAAAAGATTAGGTGATGAAAGATTGGATATTAGATTGGAGGGAGAGAGTATGGAGGAGGTGAATGTATTCAGATATTTAGGAGTAGATGTGTTAGCAGATGGGTCTATGAAGGATGAGGTGACTTGTAGAATTGATGAAGGGAAAAAAGGCAAGTGGTGCACTTAGGAGTCTGTGGAGACAAAGAACTTTATCCATGGATGGAAAGATGGGAATGTATGAGAGCATAGTTATACCAACACTTATATTGGTGTGAAGCATGGGTGATGAATGTTGCAGCAAGGAGAAGGCTGGAGGCAGTGCAGATGTCATGTCTGAGGGCAATGTGTGGTGTGAATATAATGCAGAGAATTCGTAGTTTGGAAATTATTTGGAGGTGCGGGATTACTAAAACTATTATCCAGAGGGCTGAAGAGGGGTTGTTGAAGTGGTTCAGACACATAGAGAGAATGGAACAAAATAGAATGTATAAATCTGTAGTGGAGGGAAGGCAGGGTAGGGATCGGCCTAGGAAAAGTTGGAGGGAGGGGGTAAAGGAGGTTTTGTGAGTGAGGGGCTTGGACTTCCAGCAAGCATGTGTGAGCATATTTGACAGGAGTGAATGGAGACAAATGGTTTTTAATACTTGATGTGCTGTTGGAGTGTGAGCAAAGCAACATTTATGAAGGTATTCAGGGAAACCAGCAGCCCGGACTTGAGTACTGGAAATGGGAAGTACAGTGTCTGCACTCTGAAGGAGGGGTGTTAATGTTGCAGTTTTATAAATTGTAGTGTAAGTATGCCTCTGGCAAGACAGTGATGAAATGAATGATGAAAGTTTTTCTTTTTCGGGCCACCCTGCCTTGGTGGGAATCAGCTGATGTGTTAATAAAAAGAAATTAATGTTCTCAATGGGAAAATGGAGATGAATCGTTCCTGTGTAAGCAAGGGGCTAGTAACCTCTTCTACAGTATAAATTACTAAATGTAAAAAGAAGGAAAACTACATTCTTTCTTTTTCTGGTCACCTGTGCTCAGTGGTAGATGACTGTTGTGTTAAAAATATATTATTATTACTCACAAAATAGTAATAACACAGTTGCAAGCAAATTATAGAACAGCTGGAATTTCAATCCATGGCAGGTGAGTGCTAAAACTCACAGCCAGTGTGTTAACCACTGTGCCAGCTGACTCTAATGACATTCATCCAACTAGGTATATTACTGTACACGAGGAAGGTTATCATGGGCCACCACTGACCATAAATGCAGGTTTTTACAGATGAATCCCACACAGTGTCATTTGAAAACAGGTGAATTTGTAAATGAAGTGATAAGCCTATAGAGGCAGGTGCCAGAAGTCGCCAGAAACTTACCACAGGTCAGCTGTTTTTAATAATCTTCCTGGCCTGCTAGTGTACTCGCATATAATCTAGTGATACCAGTGAATAGCAGAATACAGTGTTGTAGTAGCAACTAACCAGTATTATAATGGTACTTAGTGGAGTGGAGTGACTTTCATTAGTTTCTTTTTCTTGAAATACCAGACGTTACTGTGAATTTCATATAACCTGTAGTTACCAGCGGTCGCAATATACACAACGAGAAGCAATTATTACTACAGAAAAAGCGTCCTTCCTCCAAAATTTGCACCAGTCAACTATAGTGATAATATAGCATTTATTGTGGTGGAGACGGAAAAAACAAAAATAGAAAAGCCAGATACAGCGATTGATAAACAAAGAGGTCGACTGTACGTCATTGTAGGAGCTGCCAGATATCACCGGCTCTTCAACACGCAAGTTATACTTTTGTATCAGTCAAATCACATATTACTCGGGTAGATAATTTCCAGTAGATCCTTCATGTGTTAGCTCAAATCACCGACCAGTATGTTTTAAATAAGTGACCCACTGATCAGAGCAGATCGACTGGTCCGAACCCTTGACTGGTCCGAACCCTTGACTGGTCCGAACCCTTGACTGGTCCGAACCCGGGACTGGTTTCAAACAGTTTCGTTGGACAATAAAGCAGACTGTAAACGGATGGGTTTGTAGGCGCCCTTATAAACACAAACATTAAAAATCAGGAACGTGACGGTAAGCTGTCCAATATACAAAAAGAGTTAGAAACAGAAATACAAATAACTAAAGCTTCATTTAAGGAGGTTATTAATATAATATTCAAGAGGTCGCTAGTAGAATTGCAGTAAATCAACCATTCAAATCATTATGAAGCTGTGTGTAGTCTGTGGTCAGTCAAACAAACGGGCTTCCACATGGATAAATTGTCATTTTTGTGGAAATTGGTGTCACGCTCCTTGTGCAGATATCCCAGAACTAGCTACAAGCAGTATTAAAACAGAGAAGTGTTTTTGGGTATGCCCAAATGAGGAAAATCTGTGGACTAAAATCACAAGGGTATTAAAAGAGGATAACATCAAAGCTGCTTTCATAGAAAACCTGGAAGCTTTCTACAACAGATGGGAACATAAAAAGGCTGGGCTGAATGGTACTGCCCTTGATACTGGCCATGTAGTCACAAACTGTAAGGCTGGAGGTGATGTCCTGGTAGTCAGTAAATGTGGGGCTGATAGTGCTGTCCTGGGAGACAGAAATGGTGAAGCTGGAGGTGCTGTCCTGGGAGACAGAAATGGTGAAGCTGGAGATACTGTCCTGGGAGACAGTAATGGTGAAGCTGGAGATTTTGTCCAGGTAGTCGGGAATTATACGCAGGAAGGAATACATATAAATGACCTCATAGAGGACAGGAGCCATAGTAGGGAAACAAGTGTAGTCAAAGATAAGATAAAACCAATATTGCAAACTAGAAATACCGCAGGAAATAGCAAACAAGAGGACTCCAATAGCAATAGTGAGGATAAATTACCAAAAACAACTGGTGGGAGCTCCATTGTTGGTGCTAGGGAGGATAGGAGTAAGACAGGGAAACATGCACCAACAGGGAATACAGTCACAGAAACCCAAGGCAAACGGAAACCAAGCCTGTGCTCATACTATGCACTTGGTATCTGCTGGCATGGGAAATCTGGAAAAACAAAATGGGACATGCAACTATGACCACCCTAGAAAATGTCATGCCCATATGACAACAGGAAAATGCAAACTCCCTTCCTGTAAGCTTTTTCACCCTGAAATGTGTACCTCTTCAGTACAGGAAAGACTGTGCTATAACTTAAATTGCCAGGCATACCATCTAAAGGGGACAAAAAGATACAAAACATCCAGGCCATGGGAAAACCTGGGTAGCCACAGCCACTCAAGAGGGAGAGGTTTTTTAGTGCCAGGAAGGAAAAAAAACTGGCAGGAAATGGCAGAAATTGTACACCAAATCCAGTCATTCCTGGAGTGGAACCACAGTCGATGGCCTCCACTCCAAACCAACAGATACAGATACTAATGCCGGAAAAAAAATCCCCCCCCAGTACCAACAATACCACCAGTCCGATAACATTCTTCTTTGCAAATATACAGGGTCTAAAGCCAGCAACAAACAACAAAATACCTTTCATCCGTGGACTGCTTGCAGAGGCAAAGGCAATGTTCGCGGCTTTCACTGAGACCCACATAAAGGATCACTTGGACAACGAAATATGGATCCCAGGTTACAACCTATACAGATGTGACAGAGTGAACAGGCAAAAGGGGGGGGTTGGCCTGTACATTGCAGAGTCACTTGTTTGCACAGAACTGCTTAATGCCTCAAATGACGTAGTGGAAGTTTTAGCAGTAAAGGTCGAGAACCAAAACCTAGTCATTGTGGTAGTCTACAAGCCTCCGGATGCAACATCCCAGCAATTCCAGGAACAGCTGTTAAAAATTGACCACTGTCTGGAAAATCTTCCAGCTCCTGCACCCAACATCTTGCTCCTGGGGGATTTCAACTTAAGGCACCTAAAATGGAGGAATATAGCAAATAATATTGTTGCAGTAATAACACCAGGAGGCAGCTCTGATGAAAACTCACACTCACACGAGCTTTTAAATCTCTGCACAAAATTCAATTTAAACCAGCAAATAATAGAGCCTACTAGACTGGAGAATACACTAGACCTCATCTTCACTAACAATGATGATCTGATAAGAAATGTCACCATATCAAAAACAATATACTCAGATCACAACATAATTGAGGTTCAGACATGTATGCGTGGAGCCCCAGACCGACAAAATGAGACTAGTCACGAGGGAGCATTCACCAAATTCAACTTCAATAACAAAAACATAAAGTGGGACCAAGTAAACCAAGTCCTAACCGATATAAGCTGGGAAGATATACTAAGCAACACAGACCCAAACTTATGCTTAGAACAGATTAACTCGGTGGCACTCGATGTATGCACAAGGCTTATTCCTCTAAGAAAAAGGAGGAGTAGATGTAAAATAGAAAGAGACAGGCGCTCCCTTTACAGGCGACGGAAAAGAATAACAGAGCGGCTAAAAGAGGTCAATATATCTGAAATGCGCAGGGAGACACTGGTCAGAGAAATAGCAAGCATCGAACTTAAGCTAAAAGAATCCTTTAGGAGTCAGGAATCGCGGGAAGAACTAAAAGCCATAAATGAAATCGAAAGAAACCCAAAGTATTTCTTCTCCTATGCCAAATCAAAATCGAGAACAACGTCCAGTATTGGGCCCCTACTTAAACAAGATGGGTCCTACACAGATGACAACAAGGAAATGAGTGAGCTACTCAAGTCCCAATATGACTCAGTTTTTAGCAAGCCGCTAACCAGACTGAGAGTCGACGATCAAAATGAATTTTTTATGAGAGAGCCACAAAATTTGATTAACACAAACCTATCCGATGTTATCCTGACGCCAAATGACTTCGAACAGGCGATAAATGACATGCCCATGCACTCTGCCCCAGGGCCAGACTCATGGAACTCTGTGTTCATCAAGAACTGCAAGAAGCCCCTATCACGAGCCTTTTCCATCCTATGAAGAGGGAGCATGGACACGGGGGTCGTCCCTCAGTTACTAAAAACAACAGACATAGCCCCACTCCACAAAGGGGGCAGTAAAGCAACAGCAAAGAACTACAGACCAATAGCACTAACATCCCATATCATAAAAATCTTTGAAAGGGTCCTAAGAAGCAAGATCACCACCCATCTAGAAACCCATCAGTTACACAACCCAGGGCAACATGGGTTTAGAACAGGTCGCTCCTGTCTGTCTCAACTACTGGATCACTACGACAAGGTCCTAAATGCACTAGAAGACAAAAAGAATGCAGATGTAATATATACAGACTTTGCAAAAGCCTTCGACAAGTGTGACCATGGCGTAATAGCGCACAAAATGCGCGCTAAAGGAATAACAGGAAAAGTCGGTCGATGGATCTATAATTTCCTCACTAACAGAACACAGAGAGTAGTCGTCAACAGAGTAAAGTCCGAGGCAGCTACGGTGAAAAGCTCTGTTCCACAAGGCACAGTACTAGCTCCCATCTTGTTCCTCATCCTCATATCCGACATAGACAAGGATGTCAGCCACAGCACCGTGTCTTCCTTTGCAGATGACACCCGAATCTGCATGACAGTGTCTTCCATTGCAGACACTGCAAGGCTCCAGGCGGACATCAACCAAATCTTTCAGTGGGCTGCAGAAAACAATATGAAGTTCAACGATGAGAAATTTCAATTACTCAGATATGGTAAACATGAGGAAATTAAATCTTCATCAGAGTACAAAACAAATTCTGGCCACAAAATAGAGCGAAACACCAACGTCAAAGACCTGGGAGTGATTATGTCGGAGGATCTCACCTTCAAGGACCATAACATTGTATCAATCGCATCTGCTAGAAAAATGACAGGATGGATAATGAGAACCTTCAAAACTAGGGAGGCCAAGCCCATGATGACACTCTTCAGGTCACTTGTTCTATCTAGGCTGGAATATTGCTGCACTCTAACAGCACCTTTCAAGGCAGGTGAAATTGCCGACCTAGAAAATGTACAGAGAACTTTCACGGCGCGCATAACGGAGATAAAACACCTCAATTACTGGGAGCGCTTGAGGTTTCTAAACCTGTATTCCCTGGAACGCAGGAGGGAGAGATACATGATTATATACACCTGGAAAATCCTAGAGGGACTAGTACCGAACTTGCACACGAAAATCACTCACTACGAAAGCAAAAGACTTGGCAGACGATGCACCATGCCCCCAATGAAAAGCAGGGGTGTCACTAGCACGTTAAGAGACCATACAATAAGTGTCAGGGGCCCGAGACTGTTCAACTGCCTCCCAGCACACATAAGGGGGATTACCAACAGACCCCTGGCAGTCTTCAAGCTGACACTGGACAAGCACCTAAAGTCAGTTCCTGATCAGCCGGGCTGTGGCTCGTACGTTGGTTTGCGTGCAGCCAGCAGCAACAGCCTGGTTGATCAGGCGCTGATCCACCAGGAGGCCTGGTCACAGACCGGGCTGCGGGGGCGTTGACCCCCGAAACTCTCTCCAGGTAAACTCCAGGTAAACTCCAGCGTCATTGTGGTGTGCTCTAGCTCAAGTCCCCTCAAAGCCGCTTCATGACTCAGGAAGTCATAATAACACGATTGCAAACAAATCACAGAATGGATGGGACTTGAACCCATAGCCAGTGAGTCCTAAATCTAACAGGTCAGTGCAGGATTCATATGTGAAAACTTTCATTTGTGGTCACAGTGGTGGCCCATGCTAACCTTCCTATGGTGTATAGAAATATACCTAGTGGATGAATGTTATTAGAGTCAGCTGGCTCAGTGGTTAACACACTGGCTGTGAGTCTTAGTACTCACTTACCATGGGTTCAAACCTCACCTGTTCTGTGATTTATTATTATTATTATTATTATTATTATTATTATTATTATTATTATTATTATTATTATTATTATTATTATTATTATTATTATTATTATTATTATTATTCTTTCTTCTTTCTTTCAACATACCAGCCGTATCCCACCGAGGCAGGGTGGCTCAAAAGAAAAAACTAAAGTTTCTCTTTTTAAATTTAGTAATATATACAGGAGAAGGGGTTACTAGCCCCTTGCTCCCGGCATTTTAGTCGCCTCTTACAACACGCATGGCTTACGGAGGAAGAATTCTGTTCCACTTCCCCATGGAGGTAAGAGGAAATAAACAAGAACAAGAACTAGAAAGAAAATAGAAGAAAACCCAGAGGGGTGTGTGTGTGTATATATATGCTTGTACATGTATGTGTAGTGTGACCTAAATGCAAGTAGAAGTAGCAAGACATACCTGAAATCTTGCATGTTTATGAGACAGACAAAAGACACCAGCAATCCTACCATCATGTAAAACAATTACAGGCTTTCGTTGTACACTCACTTGGCAGGACGGTAGTACCTCCCTGGGTGGTTGCTGTTTACCAACCTACTACCTAGATTATTATTATTATTATTATTATTATTATTATTATTGGGAAGGACTAACTGCCTACAGGTTTAGCACCTGGGGAATGGGAGGCAGTCATGTTTGATCTATAGAAGGGGAGAGTGGCTCCAGTTCATAGGATCAAGACCCCTACACAGGCACTAGGGAGATTCATGGGGGTAATTTAGGTTTAATCTGTACTGAAGAATATACAGTACTCTTCTAACCTGAGATACCTTCATATAGTTTTAGACTAAGGTCATCAGTTACACAAGGTCTCAAAATGTGAAATGCTTGACTTATGAGTTTAATTCGTTCCATGACCCAGCTCATAACTCAATTTGCTTGTATATCAAATAAATTTTCTCATTGAAATTAATTGAAATGCCATTAGTCTGCTCCAGCCCCCAAAAAACCACCCCAATTATTTTTGGTTATGGGTTTTTAAATAAGAAAAATGTATTTATAAGTAAGATATGATTTTTCCCTTTTTTTGCCAGGTCCCAGTTGTGTTTTAGAATTGCTGGAGTATATATGAAACTCCTTGAAGCACAGTGTAAGATGAGTGTCACTCCACTGGCAGTGGAGTGTCACTCGTGGAGTGAGATTTGATGATCGTGCACTGCCTTGGATTTATTTTTCACTGTTACAAATAAACATGCCTATCTATCGGTTTCTATCTGTCTATTTGTTTGTTTGTGTGTCTGTCTAGCTCTTTATATGTTTATCTCTGTCTCTGCTTATCTGTCCTTCTGTCTGCCTGTGTTTCTGTCTCTCTACTAGTCTCTGTCTCAGAGAGAGAGCCGCTCATGAACCAACAGGTATTACACAATGCAGAGTCGTCACGTCTGATTCCTGAACAAGTGAAAATGTGTATTACTTGCCAGTCATGCTTATTATGTCGTATATCTACAAGCACAGTACAGCACTGTCTGGATTTTTTGGATTATCCTAGGTAATTTACACTATAACTGTATTTGTGTACGTGTGAGATACACACAGAGATAGATACAGACAGACAGAAGGAGATAGACAGAGCCAAAGCAAATCTGCCATCCAGCTAACCAGCTGGTCAGCCAACCGGCCACCCAACCAACCGGCCTGCCGAACATGCATTACATATGTTCCAGAATTATTTCTCTTTACTTAGGGCATATGTTATAGAACATTCTGGCAGGATAACACTACCAGTGGTATCAAAATTGGAAGGATGTTACACATTGGTTATTATCGAGGTTTTTGATATTTTCTCTCTCCTGCAAGTGGCGGCATATCTGAAGCTCGCTTGTAACTCGGATTTGGGCTCGCAACTCAAAGCAAAACATCGACTTAGCGACGGTTCATAACTCAAAAAAAATCATAAGTTGGGGCACTCATTAATCGAGGTACCACTGTATACAGAATAATGAAATATGCAGTAAGCTCTCATACAAATCATGGAATGGGTGGGATTCAAACCCATGGCAAGCCAGTGATAAAATCAGCTGGCCAGTTCATTATTCACTGTACCATGCTGGCCTAATAAGTTTCATCCAACAGTGTATTTCTCTACACCATAGGGAAGTTAGCATGGGCCACCCACTATAACCACAAATGTTTTTAACTCCTAAATGGTCCAAACATATATATACATTCTTACGCGTAGCACCCCAAACGTATATAAACGTTTTATTTTTCCTGCCTCCAAATTTGGCACGATTGGCCTGAGATGCCTGGTCAGCATAGAATTGGTCTTAACACTCGAGGTGTGCACAGTATTAAAAAAATCTGGGAACGCCAGTTAAATTGAGCGCCAGCTAGAGCAAACAGTGCTGCAAACACCAAGGATTCACTGATGTAATGTCATATTAACACTTCTCTTTTAACCCTTTGAGGGTCGACAGGCCCTCTCCGAAACTCGTTCTCAGGGTCGGCCAAATTTCAAAAAAAAAAATTATTTTTTCTTATGAAAAAATAGAGTTTTTTTTTCTAAACATTATAGGATAAACAAAAAAAATTTACCATCAATACTTATGGAGATATGGAGGCGTAAAGTTTGCAGAAAATGAGCCCCGTATGGCAACAGCGGCGACTGCCGCTCACCGGTAAACTTTGATTTACTTGTATTTGAAGGTTTGTTGTTTTTTTCACTATTTTATTTTTTCACATAACTTATGTGGCCTATGAGACCAAAGTAAGGTGCAATGTACATATATACACTCGTTGTATACAACACAATAAGCACACAAACATAATTATCAATATATTGTTTACAAAACTTGTTTACAAAAACAAACAATACAAAACATTGTTTATTACTATTGTTCTATAATATATATACCAATATACAGTCACTGAACATATTCCTATTAGTTCTGCAGCTTGTGGAACTCTTTGAAACATGGTGTACACCATACACAATAGTGTTTTATCTTTCTTCCTCATTCTATCTCTTTCAATCTGTCTCTCTCTTTCTGTCTGTCTATCTCTGTCTCACAGGTACACATAAATACAAGTATACATAGTATAAATTACCTAGGACAACCCAAGAAATCCAGACAAAGTGCTGTACTCAGCTTGAAGATGTGAGTAAAAGTGATGACCAGTCTTGTGGCTCTCTGAGACAGAGAGCTGGACAGATAGACAGAGAGCTTGACAGACAAATAGACAGACAGAAATGTTAGTGTACCAGCAGAAACAAAGGGAGGGCGATGCTCATCTAATCTTTTATTATCAGTTCCACCCTCGTTTACGCTCATCAAAAGTCATCTCTTATCAGATGTTATCTCCCCTTATCTTGTCACTGTCATGGGGTGGATTTTTTTTTCTTGTTTCAAGGGAAAAATATTATTACATCATCTTCTTCCTCCTCCTCCTCTTCCTCATCCTTCTCCTCTTCTTCCTCTTCCCCCTACTCTTCCTCCTCCTCCTTCTCTTCCTCTTCCTCCTACTCTTCCTCTTCCTCTTCTTACTCCTCCTCTTCCTCCTCCTCCTCCTCTTGCTCCTCCTCCTCTTCTTCCTCTTCCTCCTCTTCCCCCTACTCTTCCTCCTACTCTTCCTCTTCCTCCTCTTCCCCCTAATCTTCCTCCTACTATTCCTCTTCCTCCTCCTCCTCCTCTTCTTCCTCTTCCTCCTCTTCCTCCTCCTCCTCCTCCTCCTCCTCCTCCTCTTCTTCCTCTTCCTCCTACTCTTCCTCCTCCTCTTCCTCCTCTTCTTCCTCTTCCTCCTCTTCCCCCTAATCTTCCTCCTCCTATTCCTTTTCCTCTTCCTCCTCTTCCTCCTCTTCTTCCTCTTCCTCCTACTCTTCCTCTTCCTCCTCCTCTTCTTCCTCTTCCCCCTACTCTTCCTCCTACTCTTCCTCTTCCTCCTTCTCCTCCTCCATAGTGTAAATTACCAGGAGTCGGCAGCTGTCAAAGTGACATATTGTCTCATTACTCACTCCCCATCCCCCTCCCGCCTGTCAAAACAATGGGGTCGGATGCTGCTTCCCCTCCATTCTATCTAATTATCTTTCTCCCTCATTCTATATCTTTTAATCTGTCTCTTTTTCTATCTTTCTGTCTATCTCTGTCTCACAGGTACACATAAATGCAAGTATACATAGTATAAATTACCTAGGATAACCCAAGAAATCCAGACAAAGTGCTGTACTCTGCTTGAAGAGGTGAGTAAAAGTGATGACGCAGTCTTGTGGCTCTCTGAGACAGAGAGCTATATGAATAGACAGATAGACAGGGAGCTTGACAGACAGACAAATAGACAGAAATGTTAGTGTACCAGCAAAAACAAAGGGAGAGCGATGTTCATCTAATCTTTTGGTATCAGCTACACCCTCATTTACCCTCATTAAACGTCAGCACTTATCAGATGTTATCTCCCCTTATCATGTTACTGTCATGGGTGATCATTTATTATTACATATTATTATTATTATTATGTATTATTATTATTATGTATTATTATTATGTATTATTATTATTATGTATTATTGTTATTATTACGTATTCTTCTTCTTCCTCCTCCTCCTCTTCTTCCTCCTCCTCTTCTTCCTCCTCCTCCTCTTCTTCTTCCTCCTCCTCCTCCTCCTCCTCTTCTTCCTCCTCCTCTTCTTCCTCCTCCTCTTCTTCCTCCTCCTCCTCTTCTTCTTCCTCCTCCTCCTCTTCTTCTTCCTCCTCCTCCTCCTCCTCCTCCTCCTCCTCTTCTTCCTCCTCCTCCTCCTCTGCCTCCTCCTCCTCCTCCATTCTTCGAACAAGTTTGAAGAGCTTGTAGTTCATAATCACTATCACTATCATCACCAATGCTCACATCTGAGTCTGGGATTTGGGAAAATAGGAGTTTCCTCTTTGATTCTGGTACAACTGAACGTGAACAAGACGGCCCAGCACCAGATGTGGAAGGCTGTGGGTTGTCTGGGTTTTCCTCACTATTACCCATATTATGGTCCATTAGTTTCAGTCGAAACCTCACCAGAACTTTGAAACTCATCTTCACTGTCACTTCCATCTGTATTAGAACTGTCACTGGGGAACAAAAGTGTCCCAATTCGCCGAGGAGTGAGGAACTTCTTACCGCCAGGCATGGTGGACATTGTGTACTATGATGGCATTCCCACAATGCACCACTGGGTCCCAGATTTTTTTCCTACTGCGCACACCCACCACACAGACCCATTCTCTCACATCTAGGCCTATCAGCCTTTTCCTGCGAGATTTGACAGTGCTAGAATTTATGCGTACTAGTACGTCGAAAACCCCTACGCGTAAGACGTACTAGTACAACCAAAACCCTCAAAGGGTTAAGAGCTTGACAGACAAATAGACAGAAATGTTTGTGTACCAGCAAAAACAAAGCGAGGGGGTTGGTCATCTAATCTTTTCTTACAGCTGCATCCTCCCCCACCCTCGTGTATGCTCATCGAACTTCAGCTCTTATCAGATGTTATCTCCCCTTATCACATCACTGTCAGGGGTGGATTTTGTTTTTCATGCTTCAAGGGAACTTATTAGTACCTATTATTGTTATTACGTATCCTCATCACCACCATCACCACCACCACCACCATCACCACCATCACCACCATCACCACCACCATCACCACCACCATCACCACCACCATCACCACCACCATCACCACCACCACCACCACCACCACCACCACCACCACCACCACCACCACCACCACCACCACCACCACCACCACCACCACCATCACCACCACCATCACCACCACCATCACCACCACCACCATCACCACCACCATCACCACCACCACCATCACCACCACCATCACCACCACCACCATCACCACCACCATCACCACCACCATCACCACCACCATCACCACCACCATCACCACCACCATCACCACCACCATCACCACCACCACCACCATCACCACCACCATCACCACCACCACCACCACCACCATCACCACCACCATCACCACCACCATCACCACCACCACCACCATCACCACCACCACCACCACCACCACCACCACCACCACCACCACCACCACCACCACCACCACCACCACCACCATCACCACCATCACCACCATCACCACCACCATCACCACCACCACCACCACCACCACCACCACCACCACCACCACCACCACCACCACCACCACCACCACCACCATCACCACCACCACCATCACCACCACCACCATCACCACCACCACCATCACCACCACCACCATCACCATCACCATCACCACCACCCCTCCCTCCCTCCCTCCCTCCCTCCCTCCTCAAAACATCGCTGGGACCTATAAATACTTTGTATATATTCCACAACAATAGTAAATGACCAAGGCAGGTGTAAATGTCCATCTGTCAGTGTGTTTGTGACAATTTGAGTGCAATTTCAGTACCTAATACTAGTGTCAGAACAAAGATTGGTTATAAAATGACAAGAACTACTTCAAATTGTAATTATCAGAACAAAAATTACATAAAATAATATGAAAAATAGAACAGGTATATAGGCAACACTTCTGCAAGGGGGCAGGACTTGCTGTTGCTGTCAAGTGAGCATCCAGTGCCAACTTCTGGGCCTCATATCTCGGTAAATACTGACACTAATTTTTTTTTTATCCTATAACACTTAGAAAAATGTGCTCTTTTTTCAATAAAAAAAAATTTTTTTATTTTTCAAAATATTTGGGGCGCTGTGCGAGTGAACGTATATATACATTTGGACCGTTTAACCCTTTCAGGGTCCATGCCATAGATCTATGGCTTTACGTTGAGGGTCCAAACCGTAGATCTACGCCATGAGCTCAGCTCACTCTGA
>NW_027196523.1:82500-87854 GCF_038502225.1 Cherax quadricarinatus | reverse complement strand
ACATACAGATAGTTTTAATAAGGATTAAAATTTTATTTTTAAATAATTGAATATTTAACGAAAAGAGTTGTATTAACAACGACCACCTGACAATACTGTAAATTTTATTTTTTTCCAGATAAACATGAGTTCCTCACGAAGAGTCTGCTTAAACAATCCCAAAACATTCTGCTACATTTGTGGCGAATACTCTTTGCAAAAGCAAAACATAAACATCACAGACTTTGTAAAACGAGCTTATCTTGCGTATTTTGGAGTGGCGCTTTAAGAACAAGACAAGTCTTGGGCTCCCTATATGGTTTGCAAAACCTGTGTAGAATGCTTACGGCAGTGGAAAAATAGGCAAAGTAAATGCTTAAACTTGGGTGTGCCTATTGTGTGGAGACAGTCGAAAAACCAACACGACGATTGTTATTTCTGTATGGTGGCTCGTGGCCTGGTGGCAGAAGCTCTCACTTCACGTGGTGAGGGTCCAGGTTCAATTCCCGACGAAGGGGTGGAAATACTAGGCGCTTTTCCTTACACCGGCTGTCCACCCATCAGTAATAATGGGTACCTGGGTGTTAGTCGACTGGTGTGGGTAGCATCCTGGGACAAAACTGGCCTAATTTGCCCGAAATACTCTGCATAACAAGTGGCTTTCCAATATAGTAGAATCTCATTGACATCAGCTAGGCCTGTATACCTTGTACATGTAACCTACTTGTACAAATAAAGATATTTTTATCATCATTATTCTTATTGTGAATGCGAAAGGTTTCAGTCGATAAAAGGAAGTCAAGTAGGAATATCCTGATTTGGAGTCAGCAAAGAGGCCGGTGCCACACAGTGAAGACGTCACCATACTTGTGTTTGCAACACTGTCTGACATTCCGTTGTCAGATGTTGAAGAAACTCAGAGTTTAGGATGTAACACAGGTGATAGCATTTCAACACCACATCAGTTCTTCCAAGGAAAAAAATGGTTATAACTGACCATAAATTTTAAATGAGTGGACCGGTAAGCTAGCGGAAGGCCTCAGACAGATGGCCTAAAGCTCCAACGGCGGGTCATCATCTGACTAAGACCCGCGTCAGGAAACACTTGTCATGTTTCCTGACGAACCTTACCTAACCTAACCTTCTTCCAAGAAGAACTCAGTGATCTGATACGTGTCCTCAGTCTGTCAAGGTAAGCATCTGAACTCTTAACATCCAGACTAAAAGAAAAGAAGTGTCTACAATAAGAAGTTAAAATAACAGCTTATTGGACAAGAGAGGTTGAACTTGTTCCTTACTGCAGCCTTGCCTGCCTGGCTGTGTGTCTTGTGCCTTGCCTGCCTGGCTGTGTGTCTTGTGCCTTGCCTGCCTGGCTGTGTGTCTTGTGCCTTGCCTGCCTGGCTGTGTGTCTTGTGCCTTGCCTGCCTGGCTGTGTGTCTTGTGCCTTGCCTGCCTGGCTGTGTGTCTTGTGCCTTGCCTGCCTGGCTGTGTGTCTTGTGCCTTGCCTGCCTGGCTGTGTGTCTTGTGCCTTGCCTGCCTGGCTGTGTGTCTTGTGCCTTGCCTGCCTGGCTGTGTGTCTTGTGCCTTGCCTGCCTGGCTGTGTGTCTTGTGCCTTGCCTGCCTGGCTGTGTGTCTTGTGCCTTGCCTGCCTGGCTGTGTGTCTTGTGCCTTGCCTGCCTGGCTGTGTGTCTTGTGCCTTGCCTGCCTGGCTGTGTGTCTTGTGCCTTGCCTGCCTGGCTGTGTGTCTTGTGCCTTGCCTGCCTGGCTGTGTGTCTTGTGCCTTGCCTGCCTGGCTGTGTGTCTTGTGCCTTGCCTGCCTGGCTGTGTGTCTTGTGCCTTGCCTGCCTGGCTGTGTGTCTTGTGCCTTGCCTGCCTGGCTGTGTGTCTTGTGCCTTGCCTGCCTGGCTGTGTGTCTTGTGCCTTGCCTGCCTGGCTGTGTGTCTTGTGCCTTGCCTGCCTGGCTGTGTGTCTTGTGCCTTGCCTGCCTGGCTGTGTGTCTTGTGCCTTGCCTGCCTGGCTGTGTGTCTTGTGCCTTGCCTGCCTGGCTGTGTTGCCTGCCTGGCTGTGTGTTGCCCTTGCCTGCCTGGCTGTGTGTCTTGTGCCTTGCCTGCCTGGCTGTGTGTCTTGTGCCTTGCCTGCCTGGCTGTGTGTCTTGTGCCTTGCCTGCCTGGCTGTGTGTCTTGTGCCTTGCCTGCCTGGCTGTGTGTCTTGTGCCTTGCCTGCCTGGCTGTGTGTCTTGTGCCTTGCCTGCCTGGCTGTGTGTCTTGTGCCTTGCCTGCCTGGCTGTGTGTCTTGTGCCTTGCCTGCCTGGCTGTGTGTCTTGTGCCTTGCCTGCCTGGCTGTGTGTCTTGTGCCTTGCCTGCCTGGCTGTGTGTCTTGTGCCTTGCCTGCCTGGCTGTGTGTCTTGTGCCTTGCCTGCCTGGCTGTGTGTCTTGTGCCTTGCCTGCCTGGCTGTGTGTCTTGTGCCTTGCCTGCCTGGCTGTGTGTCTTGTGCCTTGCCTGCCTGGCTGTGTGTCTTGTGCCTTGCCTGCCTGGCTGTGTGTCTTGTGCCTTGCCTGCCTGGCTGTGTGTCTTGTGCCTTGCCTGCCTGGCTGTGTGTCTTGTGCCTTGCCTGCCTGGCTGTGTGTCTTGTGCCTTGCCTGCCTGGCTGTGTGTCTTGTGCCTTGCCTGCCTGGTTGTGTGTCTTGTGCCTTGCCTGCCTGGCTGTGTGTCTTGTGCCTTGCCTGCCTGGCTGTGTGTCTTGTGCCTTGCCTGCCCGGCTGTGTGTCTTGTGCCTTGCCTGCCTGGCTGTGTGTCTTGTGCCTTGCCTGCCTGGCTGTGTGTCTTGTGCCTTGCCTGCCTGGCTGTGTGTCTTGTGCCTTGCCTGCCTGGCTGTGTGTCTTGTGCCTTGCCTGCCTGGCTGTGTGTCTTGTGCCTTGCCTGCCTGGCTGTGTGTCTTGTGCCTTGCCTGCCTGGCTGTGTGTCTTGTGCCTTGCCTGCCTGGCTGTGTGTCTTGTGCCTTGCCTGCCTGGCTGTGTGTCTTGTGCCTTGCCTGCCTGGCTGTGTGTCTTGTGCCTTGCCTGCCTGGCTGTGTGTCTTGTGCCTTGCCTGCCTGGCTGTGTGTCTTGTGCCTTGCCTGCCTGGCTGTGTGTCTTGTGCCTTGCCTGCCTGGCTGTGTGTCTTGTGCCTTGCCTGCCTGGCTGTGTGTCTTGTGCCTTGCCTGCCTGGCTGTGTGTCTTGTGCCTTGCCTGCCTGGCTGTGTGTCTTGTGCCTTGCCTGCCTGGCTGTGTGTCTTGTGCCTTGCCTGCCTGGCTGTGTGTCTTGTGCCTTGCCTGCCTGGCTGTGTGTCTTGTGCCTTGCCTGCCTGGCTGTGTGTCTTGTGCCTTGCCTGCCTGGCTGTGTGTCTTGTGCTTTGCCTGCCTGGCTGTGTGTCTTGTGCCTTGCCTGCCTGGCTGTGTGTCTTGTGCCTTGCCTGCCTGGCTGTGTGTCTTGTGCCTTGCCTGCCTGGCTGTGTGTCTTGTGCCTTGCCTGCCTGGCTGTGTGTCTTGTGCCTTGCCTGCCTGGCTGTGTGTCTTGTGCCTTGGCTGAGTGTCTTGCCTGGCTGTGTGTCTTGTGCCTTGCCTGCCTGGCTGTGTGTCTTGTGCCTTGCCTGCCTGGCTGTGTGTCTTGTGCCTTGCCTGCCTGGCTGTGTGTCTTGTGCCTTGCCTGCCTGGCTGTGTGTCTTGTGCCTTGCCTGCCTGGCTGTGTGTCTTGTGCCTTGCCTGCCTGGCTGTGTGTCTTGTGCCTTGCCTGCCTGGCTGTGTGTCTTGTGCCTTGCCTGCCTGGCTGTGTGTCTTGTGCCTTGCCTGCCTGGCTGTGTGTCTTGTGCCTTGCCTGCCTGGCTGTGTGTCTTGTGCCTTGCCTGCCTGGCTGTGTGTCTTGTGCCTTGCCTGCCTGGCTGTGTGTCTTGTGCCTTGCCTGCCTGGCTGTGTGTCTTGTGCCTTGCCTGCCTGGCTGTGTGTCTTGTGCCTTGCCTGCCTGGCTGTGTGTCTTGTGCCTTGCCTGCCTGGCTGTGTGTCTTGTGCCTTGCCTGCCTGGCTGTGTGTCTTGTGCCTTGCCTGCCTGGCTGTGTGTCTTGTGCCTTGCCTGCCTGGCTGTGTGTCTTGTGCCTTGCCTGCCTGGCTGTGTGTCTTGTGCCTTGCCTGCCTGGCTGTGTGTCTTGTGCCTTGCCTGCCTGGCTGTGTGTCTTGTGCCTTGCCTGCCTGGCTGTGTGTCTTGTGCCTTGCCTGCCTGGCTGTGTGTCTTGTGCCTTGCCTGCCTGGCTGTGTGTCTTGTGCCTTGCCTGCCTGGCTGTGTGTCTTGTGCCTTGCCTGCCTGGCTGTGTGTCTTGTGCCTTGCCTGCCTGGCTGTGTGTCTTGTGCCTTGCCTGCCTGGCTGTGTGTCTTGTGCCTTGCCTGCCTGGCTGTGTGTCTTGTGCCTTGCCTGCCTGGCTGTGTGTCTTGTGCCTTGCCTGCCTGGCTGTGTGTCTTGTTCCTTGCCTGCCTGGCTGTGTGTCTTGTGCCTTGCCTGCCTGGCTGTGTGTCTTGTGCCTTGCCTGCCTGGCTGTGTGTCTGGCTGTGTGTCTTGTGCCTTGCCTGCCTGGCTGTGTGTCTTGTGCCTTGCCTGCCTGGCTGTGTGTCTTGTGCCTTGCCTGCCTGGCTGTGTGTCTTGTGCCTTGCCTGCCTGGCTGTGTGTCTTGTGCCTTGCCTGCCTGGCTGTGTGTCTTGTGCCTTGCCTGCCTGGCTGTGTGTCTTGTGCCTTGCCTGCCTGGCTGTGTGTCTTGTGCCTTGCCTGCCTGGCTGTGTGTCTTGTGCCTTGCCTGCCTGGCTGTGTGTCTTGTGCTTTGGTTGCCTGGCTGTGTGTCTTGTGCTTTGGTTGCCTGGCTGTGTGTCTTGTGCTTTGGTTGCCTGGCTGTGTGTCTTGTGCCTTGCCTGCCTGGCTGTGTGTCTTGTGCCTTGCCTGCCTGGCTGTGTGTCTTGTGCCTTGCCTGCCTGGCTGTGTGTCTTGTGCCTTGCCTGCCTGGCTGTGTGTCTTGTGCCTTGCCTGCCTGGCTGTGTGTCTTGTGCCTTGCCTGCCTGGCTGTGTGTCTTGTGCCTTGCCTGCCTGGCTGTGTGTCTTGTGCCTTGCCTGCCTGGCTGTGTGTCTTGTGCCTTGCCTGCCTGGCTGTGTGTCTTGTGCCTTGCCTGCCTGGCTGTGTGTCTTGTGCTGTGTGGCTGTGTGTTCTGCTTTGGTTGCCTGGCTGTGTGTCTTGTGCTTTGGTTGCCTGGCTGTGTGTCTTGTGCTTTGGTTGTCTGGCTGTGTGTCTTGTGCTTTGGTTGCCCGGCTGTGTGTCTTGTGCTTTGGTTGCCCTGCTGTGTGTCTTGTGCTTTGGTTGCCTG
>NW_027196523.1:0-80000 GCF_038502225.1 Cherax quadricarinatus | reverse complement strand
AGAAAGAAAATCCCCAAAAAGAAAATACTTTCATCATCATTCAACACTTTCACCACACTCGCACATTATCACTGTTTTTGCAGAGGTGCTCAGAATACAAAATAAAAATATGAACTGTTAATAAATAAAATATTTTCATATAAGTTCCAGATATATCCCTTGAGCACTAACAACCTCGTTAAAGAAATATAACAAAACACTTGACAGGTGAACCAGTGGTTCTGAGAGAGCTGGTTCAGTGACTCTGTCTCAACCTTACATGTCAGCGACTGTGATCAGTTTAGTGTTGGGTGAGGTAGTGACCGCATGTGTGTGTTACAGTGCGCAATATTACGTGTTAAGTGTGAGTGATATAGTGTGAAATGTAATGCACAACGTGTTACTGATATGTGGATAAAATCAAACGGTAGATATTGTGTTGCAGTGTGTAGGATGTCGTAAGATAATCCTACAGTGTTTATTATTAGCTATCCTCAGAGGGAATTATTAAGGGATTTTTATTCATTTTTTTTAATTCCAAATTCTCGTTTTTCGTTGATAATGCGAGAAGCCTCATCCGATATACTTCTAATTTTGAAGGTTTGTGTAGTGTAACTAAAGTCATTAATAGAACAAAAAGCAAGTACACGACGTCACTGTCTCAACCTGTTGAAGCAACTTCATTCATTCTGACATAGCTCGAGGCCTGGTCACAGACCGGTCGAGGCCTGGTCACAGACCGGTCGAGGCCTGGTCACAGACCGGTCGAGGCCTGGTCACAGACCGGTCGAGGCCTGGTCACAGACCGGTCGAGGCCTGGTCACAGACCGGTCGAGGCCTGGTCACAGACCGGGCGAGGCCTGGTCACAGACCGGGTGGCGGTGGCATTACCCCCTGAAACACTCCAGGTACACAGCTTCAAACAATCATAAAAGTCGCCTCTTAATTCACCGACGACAGAGAGAAATTCAGGTGTGTAGTTGTAGAGTTATTAATTTTATATATAAAATAATACAGAAAAAGGCACTCTGGTGCGTCGTCACGAACAATGTATTGTTGCAACACATCAACAGATAGGTGGGCAGAGCTGTATGTCCATTATGCGTTTAGCGCTTAGTTATCATAACAACACATAGGTATCATTGAAACCTGTTTTGCTTCAGAGAATTTCCGTTTATCTGTTGGTGTCTTGCAACATTGCACAGCTCCTGACAACACACGAGGCTGCCAGAAACCTAGAACTAAAGATTTCCATCTCCAAGTGGCTTGTTCTCATTGTTAAAATAACCTATTTGTGGCTGCCTTGTATAACATAATGTAAAAAAACATCATTCCCAGTTTCCTCTTGGGAACGTCTTCCATGTTTACTGCCTGACGCAGCTGACAACGTTGAGAACGTCTTCCATGTTTACTGCCTGACGCAGCTGACAACGTTGAGAACGTCTTCCATGTTTACTGCCTGACGCAGCTGACAACGTTGAGAACGTCTTCCATGTTTACTGCCTGACGCAGCTGACAACGTTGAGAACGTCTTCCATGTTTACTGCCTGACGCAGCTGACAACGTTGAGAACGTCTTCCATGTTTACTGCCTGACGCAGCTGACAACGTTGAGAACGTCTTCCATGTTTACTGCCTGACGCAGCTGACAACGTTGAGAACGTCTTCCATGTTTACTGCCTGACGCAGCTGACAACGTTGAGAACGTCTTCCATGTTTACTGCCTGACGCAGCTGACAACGTTGAGAACGTCTTCCATGTTTACTGCGTCTTCCGTGTTTACTGCCTGACGCAGCTGACAACGTTGAGAACGTCTTCCGCCTGACGCAGCTGACAACGTTGAGAACGTCTTCCGTGTTTACTGCCTGACGCAGCTGACAACGTTGAGAACGTCTTCCATGTTTACTGCCTGACGCAGCTGACAACGTTGAGAACGTCTTCCGTGTTTACTGCCTGACGCAGCTGACAACGTTGAGAACGTCTTCCATGTTTACTGCCTGACGCAGCTGACAACGTTGAGAACGTCTTCCATGTTTACTGCCTGACGCAGCTGACAACGTTGAGAACGTCTTCCATGTTTACTGCCTGACGCAGCTGACAACGTTGAGAACGTCTTCCATGTTTACTGCCTGACGCAGCTGACAACGTTGAGAACGTCTTCCATGTTTACTGCCTGACGCAGCTGACAACGTTGAGAACGTCTTCCATGTTTACTGCCTGACGCAGCTGACAACGTTGAGAACGTCTTCCATGTTTACTGCCTGACGCAGCTGACAACGTTGAGAACGTCTTCCATGTTTACTGCCTGACGCAGCTGACAACGTTGAGAACGTCTTCCATGTTTACTGCCTGACGCAGCTGACAACGTTGAGAACGTCTTCCATGTTTACTGCCTGACGCAGCTGACAACGTTGAGAACGTCTTCCATGTTTACTGCCTGACGCAGCTGACAACGTTGAGAACGTCTTCCATGTTTACTGCCTGACGCAGCTGACAACGTTGAGAACGTCTTCCATGTTTACTGCCTGACGCAGCTGACAACGTTGAGAACGTCTTCCATGTTTACTGCCTGACGCAGCTGACAACGTTGAGAACGTCTTCCATGTTTACTGCCTGACGCAGCTGACAACGTTGAGAACGTCTTCCATGTTTACTGCCTGACGCAGCTGACAACGTTGAGAACGTCTTCCATGTTTACTGCCTGACGCAGCTGACAACGTTGAGAACGTCTTCCATGTTTACTGCCTGACGCAGCTGACAACGTTGAGAACGTCTTCCATGTTTACTGCCTGACGCAGCTGACAACGTTGAGAACGTCTTCCATGTTTACTGCCTGACGCAGCTGACAACGTTGAGAACGTCTTCCGTGTTTACTGCCTGACGCAGCTGACAACGTTGAGAACGTCTTCCGTGTTTACTGCCTGACGCAGCTGACAACGTTGAGAACGTCTTCCGTGTTTACTGCCTGACGCAGCTGACAACGTTGAGAACGTCTTCCGTGTTTACTGCCTGACGCAGCTGACAACGTTGAGAACGTCTTCCATGTTTACTGCCTGACGCAGCTGACAACGTTGAGAACGTCTTCCATGTTTACTGCCTGACGCAGCTGACAACGTTGAGAACGTCTTCCATGTTTACTGCCTGACGCAGCTGACAACGTTGAGAACGTCTTCCATGTTTACTGCCTGACGCAGCTGACAACGTTGAGAACGTCTTCCATGTTTACTGCCTGACGCAGCTGACAACGTTGAGAACGTCTTCCATGTTTACTGCCTGACGCAGCTGACAACGTTGAGAACGTCTTCCATGTTTACTGCCTGACGCAGCTGACAACGTTGAGAACGTCTTCCATGTTTACTGCCTGACGCAGCTGACAACGTTGAGAACGTCTTCCATGTTTACTGCCTGACGCAGCTGACAACGTTGAGAACGTCTTCCATGTTTACTGCCTGACGCAGCTGACAACGTTGAGAACGTCTTCCATGTTTACTGCCTGACGCAGCTGACAACGTTGAGAACGTCTTCCATGTTTACTGCCTGACGCAGCTGACAACGTTGAGAACGTCTTCCATGTTTACTGCCTGACGCAGCTGACAACGTTGAGAACGTCTTCCATGTTTACTGCCTGACGCAGCTGACAACGTTGAGAACGTCTTCCATGTTTACTGCCTGACGCAGCTGACAACGTTGAGAACAAATAAATAACAAAAAGCCACAATACCGTGACTGGAACGATACACAAATAACCCGCACATAAAAGACAGAAGCTTACGACGACGTTTCGGTCCGACTTGGACCATTGACAAAGTCACACTAACAGAGGTGGAGCAGGACGGCTATATATAGGCAGGAAGAGGGAGGTAGTAGTAGTAGTAGTAGTAGTAGTACAAGAATTGTATATAATACCGACAAGATGAAATGACACATGCACAACACCCGGGCATCCCCACCGTAGACGTTTCGCCATCCATTCTTCTTTTTCTTCTTCCTCTTCCCCTTTCCTCTCTCCTTTTCTCCTCTGGGTTGTCTTTCTCTCTCCTGTCTCGTGTTTCTGTTCCTTCCTCATTTATTTTATTTCACCACTTCCCCTTTCACGCACCTCGGTGCGCTTGCTCTCCCTCTGTGGGTTTCTAGCTCTCTTGCAGTGCTCCCCTTCCTTTGTATTTGACTGGCTCGTCTTCCTTATTTCCCACTTCTACCACTACCACTACTACTACCTCTTCTTCTTCTACTACATCTACTGATGAAATTAAGACACATGTGCGGCGTCTGGTTGTCTTTGTTGTGGACGTTTCGCCATCCAGTGGCTGGCTGGATGGCGAAACGTCTACGGTGGGGATGCCCGGGTGTTGTGCATGTGTCATTTCATCTTGTCGGTATTATATACAATTCTTGTACTACTACTACTACTACTACTACCACCACTACTACCTCCCTCTTCCTGCCTATATATAGCCGTCCTGCTCCACCTCTGTTAGTGTGACCTTGTCAATGGTCCAAGTCGGACCGAAACGTCGTCGTAAGCTTCTGTCTTTTATGTGCGGGTTATTTGTGTATCGTTCCAGTCACGGTATTGTGCCTTTTTGTTATTTATGGACCCCGCAGTTAAGCGTCATATTCTCTACAACTTTTTTAATGTTCTTCCCTCTTTTAAACCCCTCTTTCGATCTTATGAGGCTGCTCTTATTGCTACCCGGCGTCGTAAGAATCAGCTTCGCTTCCTACGTGACTGTCTTGCTGAACATGTTCTGCCACCTTCCTTCTCCCACTTCCTGAAAACCAACCCACTGGGCACTCCCTTTCCTGATCATGCCCGTCTCCTACTTCAACAGCTCATTCTTTCTACTAAATCACAGGTTGAAGATGCCTTCTTTACTCTCCGTCAACGTCAACGTGCTCTCTTTGCGGCTCTACCACAGGATCTCTGTAACCTTCTCTCTACCATTGCCTTTGACACTGCTCGCCTGAATGCGCAAATTCATTCTTCCAAACTACAAAATAAACTTCAACGTCTCATCTCAGCTAGCCCTTGGTCTAAATTCTCCCTCACTGACTGTGTTACTAATCTGTCTTCTGTCTCACTCTCTCAATATGAGCTTGAACTTCTTGGTTTTGGTCTTTCCTTTGCCACTTCGCCTACTCCTCGCGCTGGTATTTCCCTGATTAGCTCTTTTGATTCCTTTCGTCAATCTCGCTTCCGTAATCTTCCTGACTTGTCCACTTTTCGTGGTGCTCTCCTTCCTGCTCTTGTTAGTCTGTTTTCCAAGAATCACCACCTTCCACGCCGTTACCAACTTGCCCTTTCTTCTCTTAAATCTAACACTAACATTGTCATACTATCTTCTGACAAAGGTAATTCGGTAGTTATCCTTGATCGCGAGGATTACCTCCGTAAAGCTGATGTCTTGCTCTCTGACTCACGCACCTACACTCCTCTCGTTTCCAACCCTCTTGATCGCATCAAGAGAACTTTCAACAAAAAACTAAGGACTCTCTCCGACCTCTGTCCTCCTGACTTTGACCTTGTTCAACGGTTTCGTGTCATCTGTCCCTCTCTTCCCTATTTCTATGGCCTTCCCAAAACTCATAAACCTGATATTCCTCTTCGTCCTATCATATCCTCTAGAGGTTCTGTCTCTTATTCTCTTGCTTCTTGGCTGGCCAAAACCCTCACTCCCTTTCTTGGTACTTTTTCTCCTGCCCACCTCCGTCACTCTCAAGACTTCATTGAACGGGTTCGCTCTCTCCCAACCTGTAAGATGCTTAGTCTTGACGTTGAGTCCCTCTTCACCAATGTCCCTCTTGATGATGTCCTTGATTTCCTTAGAGAGAAGGCCCATGAAGGGTTTCTTCATCTCCCTATCCCCACTGATGTCTTTCTTGATCTGATCCGCCTCTGTGTGGACTCTAACTCCTTTTCCTTCCAAGGGAAATATTATTCCCAAACCTTCGGTGTCGCTATGGGCTCTCCTCTCTCTCCTGTCCTTGCTAATCTTTACATGGAATACTTCGAGACTGTTCTTCTTCCTACCCTCGATGTGCAACCTTCACTCTGGCTCTGCTATGTGGATGACATCTTTGCTCTGTGGCCTCATGACTCCAGTCTCTTCCAACCTTTTCTTGAAGCTCTTAACAATCTTGCCCCTTCCATTAAGTTTAAAGCTGAATGGGAATCTAATTCCTTACTTCCTTTCCTTGATGTCCATGTCCACCGCTCAGATACAGGTTTTTCCTTTTCCGTTTACCGTAAACCTATGCACAGTGGCATGTACATTCACTACTTTTCCTATCATGCTTCCCCTGTCAAGAAAAGTGTTCTTATCTCCCTCTTTCTCCGTGCCCTCCGCATCTGTGATCCTCAGTTCCTTCCAGCAGAAATTTCCACTCTTTATAATTCGTTCTCCCGTCTTGGCTACCCTTCCCATTTCATAGACTCTGCCCTCTCACGTGCTAAACGCAATTTCTTCTCCCCCAAACTCTCTACTCATGGGAACTCTTCTATCCTCTGCCTTCCCTACATTTCCGGTCTTTCTAATCTCAACAATTCTCTCCGTCCCTTAGACATCAAACTTACTTTCCGCCAGACTAACACTCTTCGCACTAATCTCGTTCATACCTCTCCTCCCTCTACAGATGTTCCTGGTGTCTACTCTATTTCTTGCTCCTCCTGTCCTCTTCAATACTTTGGAGAAACTGGTCGATCTCTTTCTGACAGACTTAGGGAGCACAAAAATAGTGTTAGGCTTGCCGACACTAACAATGCTCTTTTCTGTCACGTCAGAGATCATAGCCATCCTATTGACTGGTCTTCTGCTAAAACTGTCTTCCCTACTTCCAACTCGAACAGTCGCCGTTTAGTTGAATCCTCTCTTATACACAACTTTCCTTGTATGAACCTTAGCCCTGGCTTCGTCTCTGTAGATGCCTTCCTCTCCCACTACATTGTAAAATGCTCCAAACTTCAGAACACCCGTGACTTAACCTGAATCCTCATTTTTTCTTCTTCTTCTTCTTTTACTTCTTCCTCTTCCCCTTTCCTCTCTCCTTTTCTCCTCTGGGTTGTCTTTCTCTCTCCTGTCTCGTGTTTCTGTTCCTTCTTTATTTTATTTCACCACTTCCCCTTTCACGCACCTCGGTGCGCTTGCTCTCCCTCTGTGGGTTTCTAGCTCTCTTGCAGTGCTCCCCTTCCTTTGTATTTGACTGGCTCGTCTTCCTTATTTCCCACTTCTACCACTACCACTACTACCTCTTCTTCTTCTACTACAACTACTGATGAAATTAGACACATGTGCGGCGTCTGGTTGTCTTTGTTGTGGACGTTTCGCCATCCAGTGGCTGGCTGGATGGCGAAACGTCTACGGTGGGGATGCCCGGGTGTTGTGCATGTGTCATTTCATCCTGTCGGTATTATATACATTTCTTGTACTACTACTACTACTACTACTACTACCACTACTACTACCTCCACCTCTTCCTGCCTATATATAGCCGTCCTGCTCCTCCTCTGTTAGTGTGACTTTGTCAATGGTCCAAGTCGGACCGAAACGTCGTCGTAAGCTTCTGTCTTTTATGTGCGGGTTATTTGTGTTTCGAAGAGAGTAGGCCAAGCGTCCTAAATTAACCTGCAAACTCTCCTGATCTTAAGCCAATTGAAAATCTATGAGCAAAACAGACCTGCTCAACTCTGGAGACCCGAATTGCTGCTGTTATTTGGACCTGGTACTACAACGAAGAGCTTATCAAAATGTGGTCGATATTGGTCGATTCTATGCCGCAGCGTGTAGCACTGCTAATAAAATAAAGGGGTAGTCATATCTCTTATTAAACATATATCATTGCCGCGCATTTTTCAAATAAACATTATTTTTCCAAATAAATGTCTTATTTCATCATTGTACCAATTAATATACATTTCTGTACCAATTGACTTCTTTATAGCCCAAGATTATGAAATCTGCATACCCCTCCCCCTCTACTTTTATCTAATTCTCATACCCTTTTCATAAAACTCCAACATGTATGACCCTTCAAGGGAGGTGCCTGGATGCCAGTAAAGGGATCTTGTTCCAAAGAATTGCAGATATCTTTCACTTTCATGGATTAAATCTGATTACCTTGCAATCTCCAGACATTGTATGACCTGTACGGGTTTAATACTTCCCTATGAATATATTAATATCAACATTGCTTTAAATATAGAATTGATTTTCTCTCAACCCGAGATACATCGAGGCTTCCCTTCTCGAGATGATGAATGTCTTCATGCAGGGGAAGGGCGTTTGATTGAAGGCATTAATTTTCTCTTCCCCGTTTTGGATCATACACTTCTTTCTCCAGGCATTGTGACCACTACAAGTTTAGCGCTTCCCAATGAACATAATGAAAACATTGACGAATGATGCTTGTTTTTCGTGATGCCTTACCGTGCTTAGTGCTCCACAGTGATCCTCATCATCTAATTTATCTTGTTATGTCCATCAGTAGTACCTGACTGTTGTTCAGTGCTGTATGTCTGTCCCTCTGTCTGAATATTGGAGTAACGTATGTTTGACTGCTGAGTTAACATGTGTCTGACTATTGTGGTAACATGTCTGAACGTTGAGGTAATATATATCTGAATGTTGGAATAACATATGTCTGAATGTTGGGGGTAACATAAATCTAAATGTTGGGGAAATGGTACTGGCACATAAATATACCAAACAAGTACTCAACCACTGATACATATATCTGAATGTTTGGGTAACATATCTGAATATTGGGGTAACTTATGTCCAAATGTTGGGGGTAACATATCTGAAATCTGGGTAACATATATCTGAATACTGGGGTAACATATGCAGATTTAGACACATGTACATCTGGGTATTTTTATGTCTGAATGTTGAAGTAGCATATGTCTGAATGTTGAGGTAACATATGTCTGAATGTTGAGGTAACATATATCTGAATGTTGGAGCAAAATATGTCTGAATGTTGGAGCAACATATGTCTGAATGTTGGAGCAACATATGTCTGAAAGTTGAGGTAACATATGTCTGAATGCTGGAGCACCATATGTCTGAATGTTCGAGCAACATATGTCTGAATGTTGAGGTAACATATGTCTGAATGCTGGAGCACCATATGTCTGAATGTTCGAGCAACATATGTCTGAATGTTGAGGTAACATATGTCTGAATGTTGGAGCAACATATGTCTGAATGTTGGAGTGTGTTATCTCCAACAATTGCTGGTGTCTCGCTGGCACTTTGCTTATTATTGCCTTAACTTTCCTTTTCAGAATTAGAATATTAATTTTGTAACCGAAGCGCCTACTTAATTGAGCATCCCATGTCTATTCTGTGAACGGTCTATGCATACACAAAAGGCGAAAAGAACTAGGCTCCAAATGTTAACAGGAGTACATCTACATTTCTATCCACTATTCGTCTTATCTGTTGCAAGCATATTCAAGATATTTGCTTAATATGTTTGCAATCTTACTTTCATATCTCGTAGTATATTCCTCAATAAGTGAAAATAAGGAAACATTATCAGTGTTACAAGCTTTTAGATGCATTATTTTTCATAAGTTTTCTTAATATATTCCTTGTTGTGTTGACGATATCCAGTCTGTGTCCTCCTGGTCATTCATCTTAATGTTTGCTTGCCACAAACCACCTGGTAGTTAACATCAACAATACTTTAATTCATAAAGGAGGTTGAAGTAAATTGTGATTCAATATTCACGATGATAAACACTTTACACCGGTAATACGCTACATATATAATAGTGTAAAGAATTCGTTATTTTTTCGTTGAAATTCGTCGCCAGGGCTTAATGCTTTTTTCTACGTGGCCGTCGCTTGGAGTGTGGTGTTCACTGATGGACAACAATGATTCTCGCAATGTTTTCGTCACTGGTGTGAGGCTCTACCACTTACATTAGAGGTTAATGGCCTCTTTGTCTCTTTTACTTTCTCAACAGCTCTTTAGTATCGCTTTGGTCCATTAGTAACGTAGGCGTAATGTTGGAGTTAAGGTGGCGGTGGAAAATAGTGAGAGAGGGAAGTGGGGAACCGTGTATTTTACGCAATGGATGGTGGTGGTAGGGGAGTGATGTGGGAATGGTAGTGGTGAAGGAGTGATGTGGTGGTGAGGTAGTGATGTACTGAGAACGGTAGTGGTGAGGAAGTGGTGGTCTTTGTGTGAATGATTGTGGTGGGCACTAGGAAATCCAGGGAACTGTGGGTAGGTGAGGAGGTAAGTTGCGGAGGGACGGGGTGGAGGGGGATTTGTGGGGGCGATGTTGTAGAGAGCAGTGGTGAAGGGAGAGTGTGGGTGCGATGTTGTGTAGAACAGTGATGGAGGAGTGTGGGTGCGATGTTGTGGAGAGCACTGGTGGAGGAGGGGTGTGGGTGCGGTGTTGTGGAGTACAGTGGTGGAGGAGTGTGGTTGCGATGTTGTGGAGTACAGTGGTGGAGGAGTGTGGTTGCGATGTTATGGAGAGCAGTGGTGGAAGAGGAGTGTGATTGCGATGTTGTGGAGAGCACTAGTGGAGGAGGAGGAGTGTTGGTGCGATCTTGTGGAGAGCAGTGGTGAAGAGGGAGTGTAGTTTCGATGTTGTGGAGAGCAGTGGTGGAGGCGGAGTGTTGGTGCGATGTTGTGGAGAGCAGTGGTGGAGGGGGAGTGTGGGTGCTATTTTGTGGAGAGCAGTGGTGGAGGGTGAGTGTGGGTGCAATGTAGTGGAGAGCAGTGGAGGAGGGGGAGTGCTGTTGCGATGTTGTGAAAGAACAGTGGTGGAGGAGGAATGTGGGTTCGATGTTGTGAATAGAAGTGGTGGAGAAGTGTGGGTGCGATGTTGTAAAGAGCAGTGGTGGTGGAGTGTGGGTGCGATGTTGTAAAGAGCAGTGGTGGTGGAGGAGTGTGGGTGCGATGTTGTAAAGAGCAGTGGTG
The DNA here is from genome assembly GCF_038502225.1 of Cherax quadricarinatus. Taxonomy (NCBI): domain Eukaryota; kingdom Metazoa; phylum Arthropoda; class Malacostraca; order Decapoda; family Parastacidae; genus Cherax; species Cherax quadricarinatus. The sequence goes on along the minus strand of NW_027196523.1, from coordinate 69,084 downwards.
GTGGAGGAGTGTGGGTGCGATGTTGTAAAGAGCAGTGGTGGTGGAGAAGTGTGGGTGCGATGTTGTAAAGAGCAGTGGTGGTGGAGGAGTGTGGGTGCGATGTTGTAAAGAGCAGTGGTGGTGGAGGAGTGTGGGTGCGATGTTGTGAAAGAACAGTGGTGGAGGAGGAATGTGGGTTCGATGTTGTGAATAGCAGTGGTGGAGAAGTGTGGGTGCGATGTTGTAAAGAGCAGTGGTGGAGGAGGAGGAGTGTGGGTGCGATGTTGTAAAGAGCAGTGGTGGAGGAGGAGGAGTGTGGGTGCGATGTAGTGGTCTTGCATTTCAACACAAGAGTTACTAAAAGGTCAACATGTATTTTCACTTCAATAACCAGTCTTTACTCGCCCTTAATAAGTTGTACAAGTTATCTTCTCAATGCTGGGAATCAGTATATTATTTTTTGCCTGTGTACATATGGGATATATATTAATAGAGAGAGAAATAAAGAAAGGAATAAGAAGAGCAAAAAGGGATTATGAGGCTAAGGTCGCAACGGATTCCAAGACTAACCCAAAAGGGCTCTTTCAAGTATACAGAAGTAAGATTAGGGACAAGATTGGCCTACTTAAGAGTAACTCTGGTCAGATCACTGACAGTGATAAGGATATGTGTGAAATTCTAAAACCTACTTCCTCTCAGTTTTCACCCAGGAAAATACTAGCGATATTCCTGAAATAATAGATTATGTAGAACAGGATGATAATAAACTATGTACGATTGCGGTAACTAGTGCATGGTTCTCAGACAAATAGAGAAACTAAAACCTAACAAATCCCCAGGCCCTAATGAACTGTTTGCAAGGGTGTTAAAGGAATGTAAAAAGGAACTTAGCATACCTTTGGCTAATCATTTTAACATATCACTACAAACTGGCATAGTGCCTGAAAAGTGGAAAATGACAAATGTAATACCTATTTACAAGGCAGGTGACAGGTCCTTGGCTTCGAACTATAGACCAATAAGCCTTACCTCCATAGTGGGAAAATTTATGGAATCAATAATTGCCGAAGCAATTCGTAGCCATCTTGATAGGCACAGATTGATTAATGAATCTCAACACGGTTTACAAAGGGGCGTTCTTGTCTTACGAATTTACTAAATTTTTTCACTAAGGTGTTTGAGGAGGTAGATCGTGGTAATGAATATATTGTGTATATGGACTTTAGTAAGGCTTTCGATAGAGTTCCACACCAGAGGCTATTGAGGAAACTTAAGGCACACGGAATAGGAGAAATTTTTTCCTGGGTAGTGGCATGGCTGACAAATAGACAGCAGAGAGTTTGCATAAATGGGGAGAAATCAGAATGGGGGGACGTCACAAGCGGTGTTCCTCAGGGGTCAGTGTTGGGCCCGTTGTTGTTCACAATTTACATAAACGACATAGATAAGGGAATAAATAGCGACATAAGCAAATTTGCTGATGACACCAAAATAGGCCGTCCAATTCATTCTAATGAGGACACTAGAGCACTCCAGGATGATTTGAATAGACTGATGCAGTGGTCGGAGAAGTGGCAGATGCAGTTTAATATTGACAAATACAAAGTTCTAAATGTTGGACAGTTAAATAACCATGCCACATATAAACTAAATAACGTTGATCTTAATACTACTGATTGCGAGAAGGATTTAGTCCTGGTTAGCAGAAATCTAAAACCAAGACAACAGTGCATTAGTGTTCGCAATAAAGCTAACAGAATTCTTGGCTTCATATCTTGAAGTATAAATAATAGAAGTCCTCAGGTTGTTCTTCAACTCTATATATCCTTGGTTAGGCCTCATTTAGACTATGTTGCTCAGTTCTGGTCACCGTATTACAGAATGGATATAAATGCTCTGGAAAACGTACAGAGGCGGATGACAAAGATGATCCCATGTATCAGAAATCTTCCCTATGAGGATAGACTGAGGGCCCTGAGTCTGCACTCTCTCGAAAGGCGTAGAATTAGGGGGGATATGATCGAGGTATATAAATGGAAAACAGGAATAAATAAAGAGGATGTAAATAGTGTGCTGAAAATTTCCAGCCAAGACAGGACTCACAGCAATGGTTTCAAGTTGGAAAAATTCAGATTCAGGAAGGATAAAGGAAAGCACTGGTTTGGTAATAGAGTTGTGGATGAGTGGAACAAACTCCCGAGTACAGTTATTGAGGCTAAAACGTTGTGTAGTTTTAAAAATAGGTTAGATAAATACATGAGTGTGTGGGTGGGTGTGAGTTGGACCTGACTAGCTTGTGCTGCTGGGTCTGGTGCAGTGCTCCTTCCTTGAGTGGAGGTGACCAGACTGGGTGGGTCTTTGGGCTAATCCGCGGGGGGGGGGGTTATTGGTCTAATCCGGGGTGGGACACGGACCTACTCCACATGGGTCAGTAGGCCTGTTGCAGTGTTCCTTCTTTATTATGTTCTTATGTTTTAAGCAAGAAGAACATAAATACTGGTATAACAAAACTTTTACAACTTTTAATTAAATAATTATCTACGTTTATCTTACTAGGATTTCCTTTTGATACAATATTAAAGTAGGCCGTACAGTGGCTCTACTCACCAGGGAGTGCAAACTAAAACCAATGTACATTTATTAATGGCACTGCTGTTCATCTAGCATATATTCATACAAAGTATGTCGTAGCCAGCAGGATTGGAACCCACGTAGATAGCTGCCAACGAGTGTGTTTTAGTTCTCAACCTGACGCCTTAAACTACTCAGCAACAGATGTCACATAACGTTAGGGACCCTGCTAGACTGCAAACCATGTTGCTTTGTAACGCCTGTACATCTATCAGCGTAGGTTCGAATTGTGCTGTGATAGTTCTTTTATATACTTTCATTTGTACCTGCAAGGTTCACTGATAAATATATACACAATTATCGGTAAAGTACAATTTACGCATTAGAAGCAACAACACGATTGACACACCCAAGAAATATCATAGCTCTTCAAACATAGTCTTGAAGGCGGATGCAACTGACATTGCACATAAACCGTACTGCTGATAATGCATAATGTTGTCTGGTACAGTAATCACTAACGTTCATCACGCAACATTGTAAAGCACAGAGCAAACGGTAAGAAATGAAAAAAACAAGTGACGGCGAGCCAGCCTGTAAGTGGATATATTACAAAATGCACAATACCATCAAAATATTCCTGTAATGCATTTCTTATATATACCTTTGATGAATTCTTAGATTTTTTTCTACTCCCGGAGCCTTGGACCAGGCTCGTCTGCTGCTTGCCTGGTCAACGTATACGTATATTGAGAGGGGGCGAAAACTTTCCAAGGAGAAACCATACCAAGGGTGGGGTTTGAACCCGCGGTCAGAGAGTCCAAAAACTCCAGACCGTCGCGTTAGCCACTGAGCCAGATAGCTTCAATAAGATTCGTCCAACTAGGTATATTTCTACACCATAGGAAGGTTAGCAAAGGCACCACAAATGCAAGTTTTTACAGACGAATCTCCCGCCGTGGCTAACGCTACGGTCTGCAGTTTTGAGACTCTCTGACCGCGGGTTCAAACCCCACCCGTGATATGGTTTGTTTGCAATCGTGTCATTACGATTTCGTTAGTCATGTTTCCAAGGAGAAACTTAAAAGTCTTCTAACCATTAGAGTTAGACTTTTTTAATGCAAGGGGCCTCCCAACCAAAATGGGCCCCGGGTCCCCCACCACCCAAATCCGGCACTGGCAGGGGCGCCACGAGTACACTGAGACACAGTACAATAAGTGTCCGGGGCCCAAAGCTGTTCAACTGCCTACAAGCACGGAAGGGGGATTACGAAGAGACCCTTGACTAAAGTCAGTACCTGACCAGCCGGGCTGTGGTTCGTACGTCAGTTTGCGTGCGACCAGCAGTAACAGCCTGGTTGATCAGACTGATCCACCACGAGGCCTGGTCTCAGACCGAGCCGCGGGGGCCATGACCCCCGAAATCCTCTCCTGGTTGATTTTGCACCTGGTGAAGATACCTGTCTATTTCCTTCTAAATGGGGCCACTGACGCTGATACAGCGTTCTGTTATTGTACCCACTGCCCCCTTGCTTTCACTGGGTATATTTTGCGATTCCTCCCCGAATATTGTTATAGTAGGTTTGGGATAAAGCCTTCAAGTAATTTCCAGGCACTACCAACCACCGTCACTACCCCTACTGTCACTACCACCCACCGTCACTACCATCCACAGTCACTACCACCCACCGTCACTACCACCCACCGTCACTACCACCCACCGTCACTAGCACCCACCGTCACAACCACCCACCGTCACTACCCCCACTGTCACTACCATCCACCGTCACTACCATCCACCGTCACTACTACCCACCGTCACTACCGCCACCGTCACTACCACCCACCGTTGGTGGCCCGGTGGTCTGGTGGCTAAAGCTCCCGCTTCACACACGGAGGGCCCGGGTTCGATTCCCGGCGGGTGGAAATTCCGACACGTTTCCTTACACCTATTATCCTGTTCACCTAGCAGAAAATAGGTACCTGGGTGTTAGTCGACTGGTGTGGGTCGCATCCTGGGGGACAAGATTAAGGACCCCAATGGAAATAAGTTAGACAGTCCTCGATGACGCACTGACTTTCTTGGGTTATCCTGGGTGGCTAACCCTCCGGGGTTAAAAATCCGAACGAAATCTTATCTTATCTCTTACTTCCACCCACCGTCACTACCACCCACCGTCACTACTGTAGACAGCCTGTACTGTCTGCACAGACAGCCTATGCTGTCTGCCAGCTTTGTCCATATTTTGCGCCACTAAAGTGCTGCCCTCTGGGCCTGTCCAAGTCTGTGGGAAGCTGGTCCCACACTCTCACACAGAGGCCTGGCAGCAAGACAGAAGGCCTAGTAGCTCCTCTCGTGGGATGGCCCTGCCCGGGCCATGGGCACAACACACAATCCTGTGTACTCACCACGACTTAACAATAAAGTAAGAAGCCTCCGAAGACGTTTATAATTTACCACCCCGCTTGCAGCATCAACAATAAAACCATTAAACATTGGTAGCAGCGGTGGTCGCAGCAGTTGTGTTTGCCCGGAGAGAGGAAGGGATGAAGTCATCTTCACTTTATCACCCTGTACAAGAAGCATCCGTTTCTCAACGAGTTATCCTGATGTCGTGTCTGCACGTTTGAGCATCCAGACACAGGTACAAGCAGGATCCAGCCTAAATTTACCGAATTTCTTCGAGAATTGTAAGTGGCGTCCCAGTGACCCTACGCTACAGCGTCCCACGCTGTTTCTAAGGTCACGTGTTCAGCGTCACTTGTATGTTGCTGTTGTTCAGCTCAGCACAGCTGTTTCAGCAAGCCAGAGGTGAGTTTTGTGGTGATTTCTGCGTCCATTGTGAGTTTCTCCACATGTTTGTAGGAGGGAGAGGAAGTGGCCATTTCCTCGCCTCGCCCACGCTCGCCATATACTCACACCTCACCAGCCTATCACCACACTCCACCACTATGTACTCACTCCCTCTGCTGTGTTTTCTGCTGATTTTCGTGTAAATTCATTGCCAGAGCTGTGCATCCGAGTGCCCGAGGCCACTCGAAGGTACGTAGATCAGGAAGCCACGTAGATCAGCATGCCACGTAGATCACGACGCCATGTGGATCCCGATGCCACGTTGATTGTGGGCGATGTCACGTGGATCTACAAGCCACGTGAGTTACCAGATGTCCCAGGCCACATGCTCTGGTCTGCTGCCCACATCACATTGACGTCACCGACGATGCTGCCCGACTTCATGATGTCACGATGTCTGCCTGGCGTCACCTCGAGATGTCTGCTGACGTCACCTCGCGACATCACATGATGTCACATCGAGTGTTTCTAGTAATTATTTCAGTATTGTCGAGAAGATTGAGAGAAGATATATGTCGTGTGTTAATTAATTCCTCTCAGTCAGTGTTCTCACATGTTAGTGTACTGCATGTACCGTGGGGGTGTGTAGTTTCCGTGTGTCCAGTGAGGTCTGAGCCAGACCTGAGTAGCACCACTGTGCTAAGTCACCCGATGTGACCAGTGCATTTGACAGTTGTTATCAGACAGCTCTGAGCCCGAGCCCTCTTGTACAGAAAGCTTTTATGCTCGTCGCTCCTGATGTTCTGCAGAATCGTACCTGCTACGATTCCCATCGAGATTTGTTTCACTTCACCTCCAAACCTTCAGAGTGAAGATATATGTAGAGAAACAAGTCTGGAGATGCTTAGACTAACCTCTGCTATAACTCCAACTGCCGAGAGAATGACACTCGTCAAGCCGCAGTTAGCTCTGTCGGCAGGCGCTGTGTCAGCCTCGTGTCACAAGCTTCAGTGAGCAGCCTGCACAAAGATGATGTCACTTTGACTGCTAGCTCGCTCACTGCAGTCTGGTGTATGATGTTATGACTCCCAGATGTTTCGCCCAGTCGTCTCTGCCACGACTCGCTCCATGACTCACTCCACGCTCGCCGGCAGTGACAGCCCAGCGACAGTATCAGTCGAGAAGTGTCCTCCTGAGTCGCTTGCCAGAAGCCCTGCCCAGTTGCCGAATTTTGTCGACGCCTCACTCGAGGGCACCAGAATGTCGTGCCCCAGGTTGAGTGAAAACCTGCAGCGACTCCTACGATGACTGCTTCACCGTTCCAGAGGAGACCGTACCCTGTTACGTCACAGCTCAGCCGCAGAGATGTCTCCTGTGTTGCAGTATCTGTCCAGACGCAGGAAGGCGTGCAGTGATGCCCTTCGACGCTCACTGCCTATGACCACGATGTTTAGCACACCCCATATGTTTTTTTCTTCCCTCCCTGTAGGAAGTTTTTTTTTTCCATGTCCAAATGTATATATATGTTTTTATTTTGTGTTTTGTGCCCTGTTCCTACGAGAGAGAGACCGAGTTTTTTTTACCGCCAGACTTGGTCGGGACGACCATATGGCAGGTATGTAGACAGCCTGTACTGTCTGCACAGACAGCCTATGCTGTCTGCCAGCTTTGTCCATATTTCGCGCCACTAAAGTGCTGCCCTCTGGGCCTGTCCAAGTCTGTAGGAAGCTGGTCCCACACTCTCTCACTCACACAGAGGCCTGGCAGCAAGACAGAAGGCCTAGTAGCTCTCTCTAGTGGGATGGCCCTGCCCGGGACATGGGCACAACACACAAGCCTGTGTACCCACCACGACATTACAAATAAAACAAAGAAGCCTCCGAAGACGTTTATAATTTACCACCCCGCTTGCAGCATCACCAATAAACCCATTAAACACTACCACCACCGTCACTACCACCCGCCGTCACCCACCCGCCGTCACTACCACCCGCCGTGACTACCACCCACCGTCACTACCCCCCACCGTCACTACCACCCACCGTCACTACCACCCACCGTTACTACCACCAACCGTCACTACCGCCACCGTCACTACCACCCACCGTCACTACCACACACCGTCACTACCACCCACCGTCACTACCATCCACCGTTACTACCGTCACCGTCACTACCACCAACCGCCACTACCACCCGCCGTCACTACCACCCACCGTCACTACCGCCACCGTCACTACCACCCACCGTCACTACCACCCACCGTCACTACCGCCACCGTCACTACCACCCACCGTCTCTACCACCCACCGTCACTACCACCCACCGTCACTAGCACCCTCCGTCATTACCACCCACCGTCACTACCGCCACCGTCAATACCGCCCACCGTCTCTACCACCCACCGTCACTACCACCCACCGTCACTGCCACCCACCGTCACTACCACCCATCGTCACTACCGCCACCGTCACTACCGCCACCGTCCCTACCGCCACCGTCACTACCACCCACCGTCACTACCGCCACCGTCACTACCACCCACCGTCACTACCACACACCGTCACTACCACCCACCGTCACTACCATCCACCGTTACTACCGTCACCGTCACTACCACCCACCGCCACTTCCACCCGCCGTCACTACCACCCACCGTCACTACCGCCACCGTCACTACCACCCACCGTCACTACCACCCACCGTCACTACCGCCACCGTCACTACCACCCACCGTCTCTACCACCCACCGTCACTACCACCCACCGTCACTAGCACCCTCCTTCACTACCACCCACCGTCACTACAGCCACCGTCACTACCGCCCACCGTCTCTACCACCCACCGTCACTACCACCCACCGTCACTGCCACCCACCCTCACTACCACCCATCGTCACTACCGCCACTGTCACTACCGCCACCGTCCCTACCGCCACCGTCACTACCACCCACCGTCACTACCGCCACCGTCACTACCGCCACCGTCACTACCACCCACCGTCACTACCGCCACCGTCACTACCACCCACCGTCACTACCACCCATCGTCACTACCACCACCGTCACTACCGCCACCGTCACTACCACCCACCGTCACTACCACCCACCGTCACTACCACCCACCGTCACTACCGCCACCGTCACTACCGCCACCGTCACTGCCGCCACCGTCACTGCCGCCACGGTCACTACCACCCACCATCACTACCCCCCACCATCGTTACTATCACCTATCATCACTACCACCCACCGTCACTACCGCTACCGTCACTACCACCTACCGTCACTGCCACCTACCGTCACTACCACCTACCGTCACTGCCACCTACCGTCACTACCACCTACCGTCACTACCAGCTACCGTCACTACCTCCCACCGTCACTACCACCCACTATCACTACCGCCCACCATCGTTACTATCACCTATCATTACCACCCACCATTACTACCACCACCCTTACTATCACCCATCACTACCACCCACAATCACTACCACCACCGTCATTATCACTCATCATCACTGTCACCATCGTCACTATCGTTAGGTAAGACACATATGCAACAGTTAGGTATCTTTATTTCGAAACGTTTCGCCTACACAGTAGGCTTCTTCAGTCGAGTACAGAAAGGTTGATAGAAGCAGAAGATACTTGAAGACGATGTAATCAGTCCATCACCCTTAAAGTTTTGAGGTGGTCAGTCCCTCAGTCTGGAGAAGAGCATTGTTCCGTTGTCTGAAACAACGGAACAATGCTCTTCTCCAGAGACAACGGAACAATGCTCTTCTCCAGACTGAGGGACTGACCACCTCAAAACTTTAAGGGTGATGGACTGATTACATCGTCTTCAAGTATCTTCTGCTTCTATCAACCTTTCTGTACTCGACTGAAGAAGCCTACTGTGTAGGCGAAACGTTTCGAAATAAAGATACCTAACTGTTGCATATGTGTCTTACCTAACAATCTGTCGGTATTTCATACCATTTTAATGTTCATCGTCACTATCACCCATCATCACTACCACCATCATTACTATCACCCATCATCACTACCACCATCGTCACTACCACCTTCCATCACTACCACCCACCATCACTACCAGCACAGTTACAAGCAACCCTCACCCTCAGTACCAACCACCATGACTACCATCAACCGTCAGTACCAGCCACCATGACTACCATCAACCGTCAATACCACCCACCTTTACTACCACCCTTTGTTACTATCCCCACAGTCATTACCACCCACAACACATCCACACACCATCGCTATCATAAACTAGTATTACCACCTACCATCACTACCACCATCCATCACTACCACCAACTATCATTCCCATTAAACATCACTACCATCAACCAGCATTACAACCATCACTACCAGCAACCAGTACTATCGCTGACCACCACTACCAACAACCATCACTAGCATAAACCATCACTACCACCAACCAGTACTACCACTCCCAATCACATAGCACCCAACGACCACTTCTGTTTATAACTCCTCTTTAAGTTTTAATCATTATGGAATTAGGTGGATGCAGGTGTTCATTAAAACTTGAGCGAGTCCATTATACAGCTCCTGGTGCCTGGGTGTCTCCTCGCTTTTATCTTGCTTTCCTAACACAGCAAGACGAAAACAACGACATATCCACTCAGCAACAACTGTATATTGAACAGCAGTCACCTCATCACCTTTGCCATCCTACCACCATTCCCTGGCTTCCATCCCATAACCCCTCCCTCTCACCCCACTCAGGTGGCCTGGTGGCTAAAGCTCTCGCTTCACACAGCGAGGGTTTGGGTTCGATTCCTAGCGAGGATAGAAACAATGAGCGTATTTCTTTACACCGGTTGTCTATGTTCACCCATCAGTAAAATGGGTACCTGGGCCTTAGTCGACTGGTGTGGGTCGCATCCTGGAACAAAACTGACCTAATTTACCCGAAATGCTCTGCATAAAAAGCGGCTTTCTATATAGTTATATGTTACTGATGTCAGCTAGGCCTGTATACTTTGTACATGTACCTGTGGTAAATAAAGGTAATATTATCATACCTCTCCCACCCATACGTCCCTCTACACGACCTCCACCAGATACACCTCACCTCTCCCACCCATACGTCCCTCTACACGACCTCCACCAGATACACCTCACCTCTCCCACCCATACGTCCCTCTACACGACCTCCACCAGATACACCTCACCTCTCCCACCCATACGTCCCTCTACACGACCTCCACCAGATACACCTCACCTCTCCCACCCATACGTCCCTCTACACGACCCCCACCAGATACACCTCACCTCTCCCACCCATACGTCCCTCTACACGACCCCCACCAGATACACCTCACCTCTCCCACCCATACGTCCCTCTACACGACCCCCACCAGATACACCTCACCTCTCCCACCCATACGTCCCTCTACACGACCCCCACCAGATACACCTCACCTCTCCCACCCATACGTCCCTCTACACGACCCCACCCGATACACTTCACCTCTCCCACCCATACGTCCCTCTACACGACCCCCACCAGATACACCTCACCTCTCCCACCCATACGTCCCTCTACACGACCCCACCAGATACACCTCACCTCTCCCACCCATACGTCCCTCTACACGACCCCACCAGATACACCTCACCTCTCCCACCCATACGTCCCTCTACACGACCCCACCAGATACACCACACCTCTCACCGTAATCTCTTATCACCTGATATCGTTTGTATTTTGTGTTGAAGACCGGAACATTCGGAATACTTGCATATTATTTTCTTCTATGCTAGTCTCCATATACTTCGACAAATTAAGGGCTAGACAGTACATCACGAACAACATTGCTACCTCTGTAGCTACGTAACTACGAGAGATTTGCAGATTATTATTATAATCAAGGGGGAAGCGCTAAACCCGGAGGATTATACAGCGCCTGGGGGGAGGATGTGGAAGGCATTCAGGCTTAATTCGGGGAACTGGAGCACAGATCCAATTCCCTAAATCAAGAGCCCCTCACCAACATCAAGAAACCTTCCTTGAGGGGAGAGATTTTCAGAGTCACTAATCAGAGCAGAGGTTACGATTAGTAGATAGTACAAGCCTTCTTCCCCCTGTGCACTGAGTGGTCCACCCAGTGTCAGAGTTAAAAAAACAAGACTGACCAGCAGAACATTCTTAAGTCTTTTCCAATTTGGTAAGTGTTATCAGAACCTCTGGGGTATCTTCAGAACCCCTAGGGCTCTCAAGACGTTCTTTTTGAAGGGTCGAAAACTTTAATCAGCGGCCATTAAGTTACAACGCCCATAATTTATTTCCTGGGTAGATCACAGAGGAAGCGTCTTGTCACTTAATAACTAAACGCTGGTAGCACTAAAATCAGTAGTTCATTCTGTAACTTTTTCATTGGTACATGAATTATTTTATTGGTAGAGGTATTAAGTGTAACTTCAGAATTATTACTGTTACTATAATTATTATTATTAATAGTAAGATTAGTAGTTATAGTAACAAAAATAATAGTTATAGTAGAAGTAGTAGTAGTTCACTGAATAACGTTAGTAATATTAGTAAATAGGCACGGTATGAAATAATTGTTAGTGGTAGTAAATTAGTAACAATTACTCATCACGGTTGAAGTTAAATAACAATTTTCAACAGGTGTAAAGTTGAGTACATTACCATGAGAAGACTTACAACCTGTTCGTCAAAGACCCAAGCTTCAAGCTCTTCTGACTCAGGCTCACAGCTTTGGACAGGCCTCGAAAAACAAACTCGGTAGAAAGTTTAGTTTGACCCAGAAGAGCTCATACATATTCCAGTCTTTCCTCTGGCCCTGCCAGATGGGACAAGCACTGGCTGACCTAAGCGCCGGAGGAGAGGAAAATACAAAACGTTCAAAGTTTCCTGCCTGATTCAACTGAATTAAGCCAAGTCACGTCTTAGCAGATGGCAACACTGATGTGAGGGCTTTGACACATTAGAATTCACAGGTTTGTGAAGGTGTCCCTGTGGTGTGTGTACTCACCTAGTTGAGGTTGCGGGGGTCGAGTCCGAGCTCCTGGCCCCGCCTCTTCACTGATCGCTACTAGGTCACTCTCCCTGAACCGTGAGCTTTATCATACCTCTGCTTAAAGCTATGTATGGATCCTGCCTCCACTACATCGCTTCCCAAACTATTCCACTTACTGACTACTCTGTGGCTGAAGAAATACTTCCTAACATCCCTGTGATTCATCTGTGTCTTCAGCTTCCAACTGTGTCCCCTTGTTACTGTGTCCAGTCTCAGGAACATCCTGTCTTTGTCCACCTTGTCAATTCCTCTCAGTATTTTGTATGTCGTTATCATGTCTCCCCTATCTCTCCTGTCCTCCAGTGTCGTCAGGTTGATTTCCCTTAACCTCTCCTCGTAGGACATACCTCTTAGCTCTGGGACTAGTCTTGTTGCAAACCTTTGCACTTTCTCTAGTTTCTTTACGTGCTTGGTTAGGTGTGGGTTCCAAACTGGTGCCGCATACTCCAATATGGGCCTAACGTACACGGTGCACAGGGTCCTGAACGATTCCTTATTAAGATGTCGGAATGCTGTTCTGAGGTTTGCTAGGCGCCCATATGCTGCAGCAGTTATTTGGTTGATGTGCGCTTCACGAGATGTGCCTGGTGTTATACTCACTCCAAGACCTTTTTCCTTGAGTGAGGTTTGTAGTCTCTGGCCCCATAGACTGTACTCCGTCTGCGGTTATCTTTGCCCTTCCCCAATCTTCATGACCTTGCACTTGGTGGGATTGAACTCCAGGAGCCAATTGCTGGACCAGGTCTGCAGCCTGTCCAGATCCCTTTGTAGTTCTGCCTGGTCTTCGATCGAGTGAATTCTTCTCATCAACTTCACATCATCTGCAAACAGGGACACCTCAGAGTCTATTCCTTGAGTCATGTCGTTCACAAATACCAGAAACAGCACTGGTCCTAGGACTGACCCCTGTGGGACCCCGCTGGTCACAGGTGCCCACTCTGACACCTCGCCACGTACCATGACTCGCTGCTGTCTTCCTGACAAGTATTCCCTGATCCATTGTAGTGCCTTCCCTGTTATCCCTGCTTGGTCCTCCAGTTTTTGCACCAATCTCTTGTGGGGAACTGTGTCAAACGCCTTCTTACAGTCCAAGAATATGCAATCCACCCACCCCTCTCTCTCTTGTCTTACTGCTGTCACCATGTCATAGAACTCCAGTAGGTTTGTGACACAGGATTTCCCGTCCCTGAAACCATGTTGGCTGCGGTTGATGAGATCATTCCTTTCTAGGTGTTCCACCACTCTTCTCCTGATAATCTTCTCCATGATTTTGCATACTATACATGTCAGTGACACTGGTCTGTAGTTTAAAGCTTCATGTCTGTCTCCTTTTTTAAAGATTGGGACTACATTTGCTGTCTTCCATGCCTCAGGCAATCTCCCTGTTTCGATAGATGTATTGAATATTGTTGTTGGGGGTACATATAGCGCCTCTGCTCCCTCTCTCAATACCCATGGGGAGATGTTATCTGGCCCCATTGCCTTTGAGGTATCTAGCTCATTCAGAAGCCTTTTCACTTCTTCCTCGGTTGTGTGCACTGTGTCCAGCACATGGTAGTGTGCCCCACCTCTCCGTCTTTCTGGAGCCCCTTCTGTCTCCTCTGTGAACACTTCTTTGAATCTCTTGTTGAGTTCCTCACATACTTCACAGTCATTTCTTGTTGTCTCTCCTCCTTCCTTCCTTAGCCTGATTACCTGGTCCTTGACTGTTGTTTTCCTCCTGATGTGGCTGTACAACAGTTTCGGGTCACATTTGGCTTTCGCTGCTATGTCATTTTCATATTGTCTTTGGGCCTCCCTTCTTATCTGTGCATATTCGTTTCTGGCTCTACGACTGCTCTCCTTATTCTCCTGGGTCCTTTGCCTTCTATATTTCTTCCATTCCCTAGCACACTTGGTTTTTGCCTCCCTGCACCTTTGGGTAAACCATGGACTCATTCTGGCTTTTTCATTATTCCTGTTACCCTTGGGTACAAACCTCTACTCAGCCTCCTTGCATTTTGTTGCTACATATTCCACAATCTCATTAACTGGCTTCCCTGCCAGTTCTCTGTCCCACTGAACCTCGTTCAGGAAGTTCCTCATTCCTGTGTAGTCCCCTTTCTTGTAGTTTGGCTTCATTCGTCCTGGCCTTCCTGCTTCTCCCTCCACTTGTAGCTCTACTGTGTATTCGAAGCTTAAAACAACATGGTCACTTGCCCCAAGGGGTCTTTCATATGTGATGTCCTCGATATCTGCACTACTCAAGGTGAATACTAAGTCCAGCCTTGCTGGTTCATCCTCTCCTCTCTCTCTTGTAGTGTCCCTTACGTGTTGGTACATGAAGTTTTCCAGTACCATCTCCATCATCTTAGCCCTCCAGGTATCTTGGCCCCCATGCGGGTCCAAGTTCTCCCAATCGATCTCCTTGTGGTTAAAGTCACCCATGATCAGGAGCTTTGCCCTGCATGCATGAGCTCTTCTGGCCACTGCAACCAGTGTGTCAACCATCGCTCTATTGCTCTCGTCGTACTCTTGCCTTGGCCTCCTGCTGTTCTGTGGTGGGTTATACATCACTGCTATTACCACCTTGGGACCTCCAGAGTAAAGCGTTCCCGCTATGTAATCACTCTCTTCTCCGCTGTCTCCTCTCTCCAGCTCATCAAAATTCCAGCGATTTTTGATCAGCAATGCCACTCCTCCACCCCCCCTGTTCCCTTTGTCTTTCCTCAGGATTTGGTATCCCGTTGGAAAGATGGCATCTGTTATCATAACTGTAAGCTTGGTTTCTGTGAGAGCTATGATGTCCGGTGATGCCTCTTTGACTCTTTCATGCCACTCCTCCCACTTATTTGTTATTCCATCAGCGTTTGTGTACCATACCTTCAGTTTCCTTTCCAACACTGTGGTTTGGGGGGCCTGTGAGGGTGGGAGACCTGGTAGCATACTGTGGGATTCTATAGCTCGGTGTTGGGTGGAGGCTGTGGGTATGGATTGTAGTGTGTGTTGGGATGGTGTGATAGGTTGTATGGTTCTGAGAATAGTTGTGTGTGTGCTTGCCCTTGCTGTTCTGTTCTGCTCTGACTGACCACTGCTGGTTCCATCCTTGTCTCTTTTCCTAGCTCCTTTCGCTTTTTTGTCCTCTCCCTCAGCTGCTGTCGTTCTCATTGTGTTCTGTCTCTGTCTAGGAACACCCTCTTGTACTCTTCCGAGTATTTCAATCGTGGTTTCTCTTGGAGGATCCTGTTCTGCACTGTTTCCGTCCTGAGAATCAGCTTGATTGGTCGGTTTCTTCCCTTCGAGTACCCCCCTATTCTCTGAAAATTTACAATCTCGTCCATCTCTTCACCTATTTCCGTGATGATTTTCTCAATCTCCTTTCTTTCTTCCTGCTACCTTTCAGTGTGTGTCCTTTCCTCTCTCTCCTGAAGCCCATGGATAAACACTGATTTTGCCCTTTCCTCCTCCCATTGCCTCACCCTCTGTGACTCTGGATCCTGCCTGTATGTGGTCAGTTTCACCCTTGATTTTTCCAGTGGCTCTTGATAGCATGGTTGTGCCACAGCATTCGACCTATCACCCTCTCCATCTGCAATCAGCTGTTCTTCCCTTTCACTCCTTGGCTCTTTTTGGCAGGTTGATATGACCTTAACATAATTCATAATTCATTCCTTCCTGTTCGGCCTCGCAGCTTCATATGCTGTGTCTTCTCTGGTCACTGCCCCTGTAACTTGCTTCAGCCTATTTATCTCAACTTCTAGGACCCTTATCTTGGCTACTGCAGTTTCGACTTGTGCCTCCCAATTCTTTGTCTCCTTCGCAAATCTCTTTTCCAATTTCACAGAGAGCTCTTTCTTCATTTTTTCAGAAAGCTCTACTAATTTTCTCTCCCACTCTTGTTCCATCCTTTTCCACTGCTCCTCCATCCACTCCTCCCTACCAGAACCATTCTCATCTGATCCTTGGTTCCTGCGAGTCCCCATCATTCTTTTTTGTGAGAGAAGAGAGAAGGGAAAGGTAGAAGGAGAGAGAGAGGGGAAGAGTGAGAAGGGAAAGGGGGAGAGTGTGAGAGGAGGAAAGAGAGAGAAGGGAAGGGAAGGAGGGGGGGAGAGTGAGAAGGGAAAAATGGGGAAGAGATGGAGAGAGAGAGAGAGAGAGAGAGAGAGAGAGAGAAGGGAAGGTAGAAAGAGAGAGGGGGATAGTGAGAAGGAAAAAGGGGAAGAGAGAGTGAGAGTGAGAGTGAGAGAGAGAGGGGGAGAGAGAGTGACGGGAAGGGTAGGATTGGGGGAGAGTGAGAAGGGAAAATGTGGAAGAGAGAGAGAGAGAGAGAGAGAGAGAGAGAAAGGCAAAGAGAGAGAGAGAGAGAGAGAGAGAGAGAGAAAGGCAAAGAGAGGGGGAGAGAGAGGGGGGAGAGAGAGGGACGGAGGGGAGAGAGATGGGAAAAGGGAGAGGGGAGAGATAATGGGAGGGGAGAGATGTTAGAGGGGGGGAGGTGTTAGAGGGAAGAGATGTTAGAGGGGAGAGATGGGAGAAGGAAGAGAGAGAGAGAGATAGGTAGAGAGTGATAGGTAGAGAGAGAGATATATAGGTAAAGAGTGAGATAGGTAGAGAGAGATAGGTGTGTGTGTGTGTGTGCACGCTCTTAATAATCCCACTTTCACCACTTCGCTGTCTAGGTCATTCCACTTCGTGATCAGGATAAGATTAAAGAGTTCTTTCCTAACATCACTGTAACTCATCTGTGTTCTTAACTTTCATCTGTACCCTCGACTATCTGAAACCCGCTTCTCTAAAAAGCTCGTCCTGTCTACCCTGTCAATTCCTCTCAGCGTTATAAATATATCGTGTGACCTCTGGTCTTTCTGCCCTATAATATTGTTAATTTTAGCTCCTCTAGTCTTCCCCCATAGCTCATACAACTCAGCTCTAGTATTAGTTTTCTAGTAAATAACTGCACTTTTTCGAGCTTCTTTAAATGTTTTATCAGGTGTGGGTTTAATACTGTCGCTGAGTGCTCCGGGAAGGGCATCACACATGACATGTATAAGTTTCTGAATGTCTCCTTGTTGAGCCTTCTGAAAGTTACCCTTAAATTTGCAGTAATTATTTGGTTGAATCGTGCCTCAGGCGAAGTGCATGGAACTATACCCACCCATTGGTGCTTAGCTTTCAGGGAGTTTTGCAGTCTTGTGCTCTGTTTCTGGTCATCTTTGCTCTTCTCTGATTTTTAGTAGTTTGTATTTGTTGGAGTTAAATTCAAATAGGCACTATAATCAGATCGAACCTGCAGCTAGTCCAGACCCATTGGTAGTTTTTTATCTACTCCTCTTTGTAATATCCTCATTAGTTTCACCTCATCTGAGAATACAGACAACACTGACTCGATTACCTCTGCCACGTTATTTACATCAACCAAAAACAATAACTTGTTTCCTTCCTGTTAATCATTCCTTGATCTCCTGTTCCAGTCTCTTGTCGCTAAATCGTTATGGTCAACAATTCTAAGGGGTCTCTGATTCGATGTCCCCTACATCAGAGTCGCTTAGGGTGAACATAAGGTCCAGCCTGTCTGGTTTGTCGTCTGATTTCTCCCTGACCTGCTGGCTTATTAGGTTTTCCTTCCCCACCTCCAATGTAGCTTAACCCCGTGTATCTCCAGGTTTTTCCAGTCTATTTCCTTATGGTTAAAGACTATCTATGTGGACTCTTTTAGTATCACTTCCATCATGCCTATCATCGCCGTTTTGTCATCCTCTTAATGTCTTTGGGGTCCCCAGTTACAAGTGCCTGTATTATGTAGTCATTCAACTTCTCCTCATTTATTCTACTCATCTCAATGATCCATTGGTTCCTGATTAGGAATGCTATTCCTCCGCCTCCTTTGTGTCCTCTGTCTTACACATTATTGACGTCTTTCTGGGTATACCGAAATTATCACCTCCGTGAGCTTGGTCTCTCTTATTGGTACATTATCTGGGGATGCTTCCACCCTCTGTTTTCTGTTCATCACCCTTATTTATTATTCTATCTGCACTGGAATACCACACACGCTGGTTTTTTTGGGTTCTTTTTTTCTGGTTCTTGCTCATGACTCATTGAAGGAGTTGGTAAAGGGAAAGGGAGGTGGATGATGGGGGTTGTTGGAGTGAATCTCGTACTGGCAGGGGGCTGGACTGTTGGTGTGGGTGAGGGAGGACGGAAAGAGTTGGTTATAATGGAAAGGTTGGTGGATAATTACGAAAAAGGGTCCTGAACTACGTATTAGGATTCAGGAATGGAGGGGTGGGTTAGGAAGGTTGGGATAAGGATGGCATTATTATTAGCTAAAATAATGTCTATTGTGCTTTATAGTATTATCTGCCTTTATGTTGTTAACTATGTTGATAGATGGGATGTTTATTTTAACTGATAGGCGCTACACTGAGTAGCAACCTGGTTCACTGTCGTTAGGTTGTTAGTGTCTGGCGGTCCCTCGCACCGTCAATGTCACGAGGTATTGTAAGGCTTGGAGGAATAGTCTCAAGTCAGTCCGGGCTTGCATAGCCAAGGGAGCATACCTCACTCAGTTATTCATTGACCTCTCATAAGAGACATGTCTAGTTCTCTCTTGTGGTCATTTTCCTTTCATACTCGACTCCCTTTGTTAAGCTAGTCTCTTTCGAGTTATTTATACTCTAGCGAATTAATCTTTCAGTTGACTGAGCAAGCCTTGTGGGTTAATTTGTGGTGATGCTATTCTAAGTCATGCTGGATGGGAATGAGACTAAGTCCGTCACTTACGAGTTCTGGTATACTCTGAATTGATAGTTCAGCTAAGTCTTTATAAGCATTGTAAGTTACTTTGTGGATAAGTCTTAATAACCATTATAGGTGCATATTATTGGTGAACTTAGTACAAAGCTCGACCTAAAGAGGTTCATTTATTCATATCAATGTACTGGTACGTACCAAGAGAAATGTAAGAGTTAAACTCCTTATTTTATGTCAATCCTAACATTACATCATACATTAAGCTAAAACTGTACTAGTAAAGATTCTAAGTATTAGTTTTGTTTCGTAATCCTGAATTCTTATAAAGTTATTGTTACAAAACCGTAAACAGGCCATATGTTCAACAAGAATGATACCTTAACACACTACCATACCATTGGAGAAGGTTAAGAAGACAAGTTTTGTAACAGTGTTTGAGTGGTAATGGGGATTGAGGATTGAGGTATTCTTTAGGTCTGAATTTTCTATGGCTCCCAAAGACAGAGCCTCCATATAGAGGGAGCTAAGTGTGATGTCTTTCTGGATGCATAGTTTTGCACTTAGTCATTTCTTTCACTGGTCATTCTTCCTGTCTTAAACTATTTTTTTTTTATGAAATTAAGACACATGTGCAACATCTGGGTATCTTTATTATAGACGTTTCGCCATCCAGTGGCTTTATCAATACAAATTCTAGGACATAACATGAAGGCAGTAGGACTATATACAGAAGATGAGGTAATCAGTCCCTCAACCTAGGAGTAGGTGCGAAGAGCACCGTAGTCGTGGAGCTTCTGAAGCAGAAGCAAGGAGCCTGGCGCTTATGTAGTAACGTCAGGTGTAGCAGACGAGGGCATAGTCACTGGTAGGCGGGATTCTCCAGTGGAAGTAGGTCCTTCCCAAAGAGAAGGGTTAGTTGTAGTAGTAGTTGTCGTAGCCGTGAAGGTTATGTACATGTCCTCAGAAGCAAGATTTCTTTTTCTCTACCTCAGTTCTGCCGTTCTTGCAGAATTCTGTCCTAATCGAGGTACATGTGATGATACAGGTCTGCTCCACTCAGCAGTGGTTTCTGTATCAAGACTTAATCTCGTGCCATTTCTGATGCAAGAGTCAGTTTGATCGATCGAATTTTGTACTTTGTGTACTTCCCAAGCCTCTAATAATTTACCACCTCGTGCATCTCAGACTTGCCTCTTGTCTGTTTAATGATGTTCAGAATCTCTCTTTTATCCGTAGCCAATTTATCATCAGTTGTCATCCTTTCAGTTTCCCGAAGGCCATGGATAATCACCATCCTCCTCCTTTACGCCTCCCATTTCCTTTCTCTGTAGAATTCATTTTCTTTTATCATTTGCTCCGCTGCTCCCTGTATCATTCCTTTCACCTCCTGTATCTCAGCAAAGATCTTCCTTGGTCTCTGTGCCATCTTTTTTTACTTTCTACCTGTTGTATCTGGTAATATCTCTGCCTCATAACTTCCCTTCAACTCTTTTAGTTGTCTTCATCTTGCTTCAAAACCTTCTGAGCCTCAATATTCCTTCTCTCTTGTTCTTGCCTGCCTTCAGTACTTCCTTCGCCTTTTCCTCCATCTCTATGCACAAGTCAAGGAGCTTCCCCAGCCACTTTCCATCCACCATGTGTTTAAACCCATCAAACAATATTTCTTTGTCAGTGCTCAGACTTTCTGACTCCACCTCCTCAGCAACGCTATTCCCTTTATTTGGTCTCTGGTTTCCCATTTCTCCACTCTTGAATTTTGCCAGCCGGGTACGCTTTCTTTCCCTGCTCACACCAGGCAAGTCACTATTATTTGTTCGTTTCTGTGTGTGCGTGGGTGTACTCACCTAGTTGTGGTAGCAGGGGTCGAGTCACAGTTCCTGGCCCTGCCTCTTCACTGGTCGCTACTAGGTCACTCTTCCTGCTCAATAAGATTTATCATACCTCTTCTTAAAGCTGTGTATGGATCCTGCCTCCACTACAACACTTCACAAACTATTCCACTTCCTGACTACCCTGTGACTGAAGAAATGCTTCCTAACATCCCTGTGATTCATCTGAGTCTTCAAGTTACAATTGTGACCCCTTGTTGCTGTGTCCCATCTCTGGAACATCCTGTCTCTGCCCACCTTGTCAATTCTTCTCAGTATTTTATATGTCGTTATTATATGCTCCCTATCTCTCCTGTTCTCCAGTATCATCAGGCCGATTTCCCTTAACCTCTTCTCGCAGGACATGCCCTTAACTCCGGGACTAGGCATGTTCCAAACCTTTGCACTTTCTCTAATTTCCGTACGTGCTTAGCTAGGTGTGGGTTCCAAACTGGTGCTGCATATTCCAATAATGGCCTGACATACACTGTGTACAGGGTCCTGAACGATTCCTTACTGAGACGTCGGAATGATATTCTTAGGTTTGCTAGGCGCCCATATGCTGCAGCAGTTATTTGGTTAATGGGAGGCTCAGATGTGCCTGGTATTATACTCATTCCAAGATCCTTTTACTTGAGTGAGGTTTGTAGTCTCTGGTCCCCTAGACTGTACGCCGTCTGCGATCTTCTTTGCACTTCCCCAATCTTCATGATTTTGCACTTGGTGGGGTTGAACTCCACGAGCCAGTTTCTGGACCAGGCCTGCAGCCTGTCCAGATTCCTTGGTAGTTCCTCCTGGTCCTCGTCCGACTGAATTCTTTTCATCAACTTATCATCTGCCAACAAGGACACTTCTGAGTCTGTTCTTTCCGTCAGGTCGTTCACATATACCAGAAACAGCACCGGTCCTAGAACTTCCCCGGTACTAGGACTGACGCCTGTGGAACCCCTCTCGTCACAGGTGCCCACTCTGACACTTCTTCACGTACCATGACTATCTGATGTCTTCCCGACAGGTTTTCCCTGATCCATTGCAGTGACTTTCAGGTTATACCTGCCGTGTCCTCAAAGTTATGCGCTAATCTCTTGTGTGAAACTGTGTCAAATGCCTTCTTACAGTCCAAGAAAATGCAATCTATCCATCCCATTCTCTCTCTCTTCTCTTACTGCTGTCACTGTCATAGAACTCCAGTAGGTTTTCGACACAGGATTTCTCATCCCTGAAACTGTGCTGGTTGTCGTTCATAAGCTCATTACTTTCTAGGTGCTCCACCACTCTTCTCCTGATAATCTTCTCCATGAATTTACATACATGTTAGTGACATTGATCTATAGTTTAATGCTTCGTGTCTCTCATTTAAAAAGAAATGGGCCTACATTTGCTGTCTTCCATACCTCAGGTAATCGCTCTGTTTCGATAGATGTGTTGAAGATTGTTGTTAGTTGTACGCATAATGCCTATGTTCCCTCTCTTAGGATACATGGAGAGATGTTATCCAGCTCCATCGTCTTTAAGGCATCTAGCTCACTTAGCAGCCTCCTCACCTCTTCTTCAGTTGTATGTATTGTGTCCAACACTTGATGGTGTACCCCACCTCTCCGTCTTACTGGAGTCCCTTCTGTTTCCATTGTGAACACTTCTTTGAATCTCATGTTGAGCTCCTCACATACTTCTCAATCGTTTCTTTTGATCTCCCCTCCTTCCTTCCTCAGCCTGATTATCTTGTCCTTGACTGTTGTTTTTCTATTGATGTGGCTGCACAACAGCTTCGGGTCACATTTGGCTCTCGCTGCTATGTCATTTTCATATTGGCATTGGGAGTCCCTTGTTACCTGTGCATATTCGTTTCAGGCTCTATGGCTGCTCTCCTTATTCTCCTGCGTTCTTTGCCTTCTATACTTCTTCTATTCTCTAGCACACTTGGTTTTAGCTTCTACACTTTTGAGTGAACCAAGGGCTCATCCTGGCCTTCTCGTTATTTCTGTTACCCTTAAGTACAAACCTCTCCTTTCCTTCCTTGCGTATTGTTGTCTGTGAAGGCTTACTCAGCCCTATAAGATCTTAAGCTTGTCTTATCAAGGCTGGCTCCTCCTTAGGAAAATTAATGAATAGGAAAAAAAGAACAATAAGCTACAAATATAAGCACTTTATTGTTAGAATTGAAAATATAAAACATTTAAATATGAACTTTTATCCTACTTTAAAGAAAACTGAAAAATGAAATATAAAAATGATATCTGAATTCAACGCTAATATGTACAGTTAGACTGGGGTGTCTGGTTGATGTTGTTGACACCGCGCATTGTAGAAATTGTAGCCGTTGCTGATGATGTGGGGGGGGGTCACAGCCGTTGAGTGACAACCCAACGACTAGTTCGGCACAGAGTCTCTAGCCTTGAATAATCCGTCAGGATGATAGGAACGCAGGTCTTTTACCACTGCAAAGATGATGGGTAGTTGCCAGTGGTTGGCTACGCTTATCAGGTACGTAGATAAGAAAGTGACGTCCCAGAACTCATGTGAAGTTCGTCTCCTTCAACACTGTTTCTTTGGTTGCCAGATGACCCAAGCTGACATTCCAAGCTAGAAAGAGACAAAATTTACCCACTGCTTAAGAAATCACTCTCCATGATAAGTGTAAGGCACTTAAAAGAATGGTGAGGATTTAAAAGCAAAACCTGGAAATCAAGGCAGAATGAATTAAGTTTTAGCATTGGTTAAAAGTGAAGCTTTTAACCAATACATCCACTAGAATAGGAGCAGAGGCTTTTACTTGTGCTGGGAGCTGTGAGTCAAGTGATTATCCATTTGGTCAGAGTCCCACACGTCACCTTTCCCGGTGGAGAAAAAGGGGGGAGGGGATAGCTGGAGGTAGACACTGACCCTACCTTAACAAGCAGACTGGCAATCAAACTATCGTCACCATATATTCGCTGGCTACTATCTGTTGAACCTTTCCCTCACATTGTCACATATTCCATCTCATTTACTGACTTCCCTGCCAGTGCTCTGTCCCACTGAACCTTGTTCAGGAAATTCTTCATGCCCATGTAGTCCTCTCTCTTGTAGTTTGGCTTCATTTGTCATGCCTTTTCTGCTTACCTCTCCACTTGGAATTTCTATGTATTCGAAGCTCAGAACCACGTGGTCACTGGCCCGGAGGGGTCTTTCATATCTGATATCCTCAATATCTGCACTACTGAAGACTACTAAATGCAATCTTGCTGGAACGTCCTCTCCTCTCTCTCTGGTAGTGTCCCTTACTTGTTAGTACATGAGGTTTTCCAGTACCACCTCCATCGCCTTAGCCCTTCACGTTTCTGGGTTCCCATGTGGCTCCAGGTTCTCCCAGTCAATTTCTTTGTGACTGAAGTCACCTCAATCAGCAATCTGCCCTGCTCACATGACCCCTTCCGTCCACTTCAGCAAGTGTCAACCATCGGTGGGTTATACATCACTGCAATTTGCACCTTGGTACCTCCAGACTATAGTACAAGAATGGTATACAATACCAACAAGATAAAATTAAGACACATGTGCAACATCTGGGTATCTTTATTGTAGACGTTTCGCCATCCAGTGGCTTTATCAATACAAATTCCAGGACATAACTTGAAGACAGTAGAACTATGTACAGAAGATTAGGTAATCAGTCCCTCAACCTTGGAGTAGGTGCGAAGAGCACCGTAGTTGCGGAGATTCTGAAGTAGAAGCAAGGCGCCTGACGCTTATATACTAGCGTCAGGTGGAAATGGGACGTGTAGCAGACGAGGGCATAGTCACTGGTAGGCGGGATTCCCCAGTGGAAGTAGGTCCTACCCAAAGAGATAAGTTAGTTGTAGTAGTAGTAGTTGTCGTAGTCGTGAAGGTTATGTACATGTCCTCAACTAACCTATCTCTTTGGGTAAAACCTACTTCCACTGGGGAATCCCGCCTACCAGTGACTATGCCCTCGTCTGCTACACGCCCCATTTCCACCTGACGTTAGTATATAAGCGTCAGGCGCCTTGCTTCTGCTTCAGAATCTCCACGACTACGGTGCTCTTCGCACCTACTCCAAGGTTGAGGGACTGATTACTTCATCTTCTGTACATAGTACTACTGTCTTCAAGTTATGTCCTGGAATTTGTATTGATAAAGCCACTGGATGGCGAAAAGTCTACAATAAAGATACCCAGATGTTGCACATGTGTAAAAATTTACTTCCAGACTGATGTGTTCCTATTATGTAGTCTTTTTCTTCTCCTCTGTCTCCTCTCCTCAGCTCGTCAAAATCCCACTTGTTTTTGATGTGTGCATGTGCATGTTATTTGCCTCTTTGAAGACTAGAATATTACTGAATCATTATGAGTTGACATACTAATTTATATGCATGCATAGTATTAGTATTTCTTTTTTTTGTTGTTCCCTTGACCCAGCAGAGTGGAAAGTGTAGATTACTTTGAACTTTACTTAACTATGCTAATTCTCACAGCATAGTTTTCTTTCATTTTTTGTGTCTTGCGTAATTACTCATCGACTGACAGAAAATATGGTGATTGGAAACAATTATCGTAATACATGGTGACAGTGAGTTGCGTGGGAGCAACGACTTATAAGCGACAACTCTCTGTCCCAGGGTTAGAGCGCGTTCCCGGAAATTGTCGCTCCCGGCCACCTACTACTAGTTAACCACGAAGACAAATGTCAAGAAATATGGGCCTACCCTTTAAACATGATGTATCCTGTCTTGTCTACTTAGATCTACCACTGCTTGAGCCTCAGATTTTACAACAAGGAGCCGACGTACCTGTCATCCTGTCCTTGACTTAATCCTGGTGTTATTTTTGATGATAAAGGTGTTTTGGCACTTGAAAATTCGTCTAGGTAGAGATGCTAGTTTGTCTCTGCTCTAAGACTTGAGCTTTGCTGCCTCCCTTATCTCGGCTGTGTCGGATGACCCGAGCCGACAGTCAAGACTATAAAAAGAAACAAAATTACAGATATTCGAAAAATCACTCACATGATAGGCGTAACGCCTTTAAAAAGAAATGGTTAGGACAAATATCATGAAGTTACTCTACGTAAGTCCAAATTAGGTCAGGTTGAATTACCAGAATATAAACCTAAAGAGTGAAGCTCTTGTTTAGGGTTGTATTCTGTTCAAACAAGAGTGATACTCCTGTTTAAACTAAAGTGAACACAAAATAAATTATTAAACAGGAATGGATTGGACACTTACAGACTTGATGGGAGCCGAAAGTCAAGTGACAGTCAACTGGTCTTAGAGACACACGTCAACTCCCACCGGATGGAGACACGGGGGTGGTAGAGGTAACGATGCACACACCTTTCAGAGCAAGCATATACCGCCTAACAAACTACCACCACCCCTCGTTCGTACTTCCACTTCTGTCTAGTTAATTTTTCCCTCTCATGGCCTATACATAAGTATCTCAATTGTTGTTGTAACTTTATTATTTATGAACCGATGATCAGGATTTTTACAAGAGATATTCTAGGATTATTGTTTTATAAACCGATGTTAAAATGTTTTCAATAATCCCCTCCATATTTGCATACCATGGGCGTAAAATGCAAAAAAAAAAAAGGATAAAAATAATTGAGATATAACCCTGATATTTGTGGGGCCTACAGAAGGCTTATATTATACAATTTTAGATCATCAAAAATCCACTTGTCATTGCCTCATCATTTCTCAGTATCCAAAATAAACTTGACATTGACAATATTTCAGGATGGCGACATATTTGCTGCAATTTAAAAAAAAATAAACCTTTATCCTCAGACACTTCCATTCTCCTACAATCTATGAAAAAAATTTGGAAGAAATCGTAAATGTGTAAATAAAGTACATAATCTATGGCAACTCTCCACATAAACATATTCCATTATTAACAGGTAATTTCCTAAAGTATTTTCACTACAATTTGTGAATAAGTCCGCTATAGCTGCCTTTATACATTTTGGTATTTTATGCACAAAGTAAATCGCATAAGCCCCACAAATAAGACTCTTCTCATTTTAAATTCTTCTGTTTATTCCATATAACTCTCTTCGTCTCTGCTTTTCTCTAAATTTACTAAATAAAGATAAATACACCTATGGTGGTTCGACGAATCCATCCAAAACATTAATTTATGTTTATTCACATGAATGGGAATCCACTGACCCGACACTGATTCGTAGGAACCTTGGGAGAGAACCTTGAGTTTCCCCTGAAGTACGTTTATTCTCTTTCCTGAGGAGGACGAGGGTCCCCAGTCCTGTTCTAGAGGTAGTACGTCCCTATCTATAATAAATATTTGTAATAAATACAATTCCTAACTCGTACTGTCGTTTACGATTTCTGAAGATAGTATTTATATCTTCATGATTCATGATTCTGCACTCTAGAATGATGTGATATTGCTCTATTGGAGTTGATATTTATAATGGTGTTTGTTTCATGCAACAGACATTCTTTTCTCTGCTCTGGGACTACTGAATGTTAATGAATTGCTTCAATTGCCATTTTTCTCGACTGATTAAAATTTTTTGAAACTTTCTCTCCGCAAGTCAATTCTCCTGTTATTCCATTGACGAAATAATTGTAAGTAATCATGCATTCAGACTACATTCTCAGCAATTTCAGTGTTCCATAAAATAATGTACAAGTATGGTTAGGGAATTAGTTAATATTTGCAGTAGTTTCTGATTCTATATTTTGACGAAAATCTCTCAAATCACCTTGTTGAAAGTGTAATGAGTTTAAGTGATATGACATATCATACGAATTCATATCAACAATTATCATATAAACCTTTTCGGGTATCAACTGACCTCACGAATTATCCACCATGAATTGTGGAAAGAGTCCTTTTGAAGAAGTATTAACATCCAGAGGTACTCTCCAAATTTGAATTTAAAGTTACATAAGCATTATTATAAGGAATTACCTTGTCTGCCTATAATTTTATTGGCTCTATAGTATACCTAAAAGGCTTGTTTGATTAGGTGGCCATAACCACCCATGTGGGCGATTGCATTTCGAGTGTCAACACTGTCCATGATGTATTGGTGTAAGGTGCTGCTGTCTAATAACAAGGGGTAACTAATATTTACACCTTCCCTCGTTCCCAACATAGATTGATTATCCTCATCCCCTTTAATTGTACCGAAATTATGGATTGAATTATCTGTGTTAATAATGTTTTTTGGTTTTCTTTAATTTGTAGGAATTGTAATATGTGGTGGGTTTAAATTCCAACGTATCAGCGCCTTCTGGTTCAAATTCCAACATGTCAGCGCCTTCTGGTTCAACCCCCAACTTGTCAGCGCCTTCTGGTTCAAATTCCAACATGTCAGCGCCTTCTGGTTCAACCCCCAACATGTCAGGGCCTTCTGGTTCAACCCCCAACATGTCAGGGCCTTCTGGTTCAACCCCCAACATGTCAGGGCCTTCTGGTTCAACCCCCAACATGTCAGGGCCTTCTGGTTCAACCCCCAACATTGTCAGCGCCTTCTGGTTCAAATTCCGCCTTCTGGTTCAACCCCCAACATGTCAGGGCCTTCTGGTTCAACCCCCAACATGTCAGGGCCTTCTGGTTCAACCCCCAACATGTCAGGGCCTTCTGGTTCAACCCCAACTTGTCAGCGCCTTCTGGTTCAAATTCCAACATGTCAGCGCCTTCTGGTTCAACCCCCAACATGTCAGCGCCTTCTGGTTCAACCCCCAACATGTCAGCGCCTTCTGGTTCAACCCCAACTTGTCAGCGCCTTCTGGTTCAACCCCCAACATGTCAGCGCCTTCTGGTTCAACCCCCAACATGTCAGCACCTTCTGGTTCAAACATGTCAGCGCCTTCTGGTTCAACCCCCAACATGTCAGCGCCTTCTGGTTCAACCCCCAACATGTCAGCACCTTCTGGTTCAACCCCCAACATGTCAGCGCCTTCTGGTTCAACCCCCAACATGTCAGCGCCTTCTGGTTCAACCCCCAACATGTCAGCGCCTTCTGGTTCAACCCCAACTTGTCAGCGCCTTCTGGTTCAAAGAACAGCGCCAGGTTCCCATTTATAAATACATCATTCTCAGAAACGATTACCTTCGCCTTGACTATTATTAAAACTTTACTTATACCTGAGAAACTAAGAATAGAATCAAGTGGAATAACAACTCTTAAGTGAATTTTAAACAGAGAAGCCACTTTATTAATATCTGCAATAATATCTTCAAAAATCCAAACCTCATAACCTTCGATATCGGGAATTTCACCTTTATAGGTTAATCTATTAAATTCTGACTCGGAATTGCAATATCAAATACAGATTCTTACGTCCATATTCATTATGGTATAAAATTGGTCTTGGGGTAATTATATTCTCCAAAGTTAATTTTTTATGGAGTATTGCTATCCAGTGTAATAGGTACATAAAAATTTTTGATGAAAGAGGATGGTGTATTATCGGAGAACATATCCGTGCTGGTATAGCTGCTCAAGTACAAAATATATTCAGAAATCCTACACGCACTCTCTTTTCAGCTCTACTAAATATAATAATTAAAACACAAAGAATATATGCACTCACCAAATTCGGAATCCGTAGTATTGTATTCTTTTAAAATGGTCTCATATTTCAAGATTTTTTAATAGATTTTACACCTTTGACCTTCAATTGTCTACGAGATCTAGGATTTCCAATAATATCAGTGTGAATACCTGTAACATTTCAAAAATGTTTTATATTTGGTAAGTCTCTGGAATCTATTGTTTTCTGTAATTTTACATGATTTTCAATATTTCGATTTTCAATGTTCTCGATATTTCAATAATATTTTGTTTGGAAATTGCAGTAATAAAGTCTCCATCAGAGACTTGACACAGTCAATATTTCTGGGTAAGGAAGGAATCACATAAGAAAAGACGTCCTAATGCTTCCACCCGTACCTTAGATCGAGCCGCGGACCTTACTGTATGAGATGATGGCGCTAGCAGTTGAGGATCTTTCTCTATTGGGTCCCACGAAGCACAACATTCGATAATAT
The DNA here is from genome assembly GCF_038502225.1 of Cherax quadricarinatus. Taxonomy (NCBI): domain Eukaryota; kingdom Metazoa; phylum Arthropoda; class Malacostraca; order Decapoda; family Parastacidae; genus Cherax; species Cherax quadricarinatus. Next base: position 39,030 of record NW_027196523.1, on the reverse strand, counting down.
TTTAGTGAAATAAGGCTTTTCACAATATCAGTTGATGTGTTGCTTTGAAATCGATTTTTAACTATGTAAATAAACCATACCACGGGTTGGGTTAGAACCTGCGATCAGAGTCATGAAACTCCAGACCGACGCGGTAGCCGCTGGGCCACTTTGAATGCGTTTTGCTGTAATCTGGACTCTGCTCTCGAGGCTTCAGTTGGAGAAACTAGACAAGAACCAAGTTACTGACCAGTTATGGCTGGAGGAGTATATATTTTCGGGTGTCCCGTAGCTCGATCGCTAGCAAACTCAGCTCACACACTGAGGTCCGGGGATCGATTCCCCGGTAGGGCTGGAAAACATTAGCATGTGTTTCCATAAGACACCTGCTGTCCATGTTTACCCATCAGTAAAATAGGTACCTGGGTGTAAGTCGACTGGTATGGGTCGCATCCTGAGACAAAATTGACTTAATTTGCCCGAAGTGCTCTGTGTAACAAGGGGATTTCCATATAGTAGTATGTCACTGATGTCAGCTAGGACTGTATACCTTGTACATGTACTTATAGAAGTAAAGATAGTATTATTCTTATTCTTCTTCTTATTATTATTATTATTATGAACTAAAAAATGAGGTTGTAGATTTACTAGTATGTGTTTGAAGAATGGAAAAAATATAATGAGATGTATGTAAAGAGAGAATAATGTCGGTAAGCATCTGGAGATAGAGGTCAGGGTCATGTCCCCAAACTAATGAACCGTTTGTCACGAGAGATTAATGATTATGATTTTGCTGGTAAGCGTGTGGAGACGCAAGGGATATGTCCCCTGAGTGAGACGTTTGTTTCCCTTTGTGTTTTATCTGCCACTAGAAAATAAATGGCTCCCAGATGCGGTTTGCTATGGATAACGGGTGGGCAAAAATACTTTATTTTTCAAAAATATTGATACAAAACTAAGAACTAATATTGAGTAAAAATCAGTACTCAGTATCCCATCGAATCGAAAACTTTCGAACTTGTCAATAATGCTATTTAAGTCATTTTTTTTCTTAATTTTACAATTTATTGTATGATCGTAGATATATAAATAACACAAAGGTTTTCTCTGAAGATGGAAAAGAATAATTTTTATAGAGTATCATATAATTGGGTCAAGAGAGAGATATAAGCTCATTTACTAAACCAAAATTATTAGTTAATCTATCTCTTCTTTAGGGTTTCAAATTATTAAAATTGTTGAAAACATTTGTTTCTTTTGATGTAAAGTTATAAAACTTTACTATGGAGATTATATTCAGGTGATTAACACCGATAGAGATTATTTATATTACGTTTAACGTGTAAGGATTTGTATACCGAGTTAAAGAGGAAACCATTAGTATCATATACGGATTTCTGTAAGTATTCTAGAGATCACTCATAAGATAAGGTATCAGGCAGGGTAGATAAGGTATCAGGCAGGGTAGATAAGGTATCAGGCAGGGTAGATAAGGTATCAGGCAAGGTATATAAGGTATCAGGCAGGGTAGATAAGGTATCAGGCAGGGTAGATAAGGTATCAGGCAAGGTATATAAGGTATCAGGCAGGGTAGATAAGGTATCAGGCAGGGTATATAAGGTATCAGGCAGGGTAGAGGCAGGGTAAAGGTATCAGGCAGGGTAGATAAGGTATCAGGTATCAGGCAGGGGTAGAGGGTAAGGTATCAGGCAGGGTATATAAGGTATCAGGCAGGGTAGATAAGGTATCAGGGGTAGATAAGGTATCAGGCAGGGTATCAGGGTAGATATATATAAGGTATTAGGCAGGGTAGATAAGGTATCAAGCAGGGTAGATAAGGTATCAGGCAGGGTAGATAAGGTATCAGGCAGGGTATAAGGTATCAGGCAGGGTATATATCAGGCAGGGTATATAAGGTATCAGGCAGGGTAGATAAGGTATCAGGCAGGGTAGATAAGGTATCAGGCAGGGTAGATAAGGTATCAGGCAGGGTAGATAAGGTATCAGGCAGGGTATATAAGGTATCAGGCAGGGTAGATAAGGTATCAGGCAGGGTATATAAGGTATCAGGCAGGGTAGATAAGGTATCAGGCAGGGTAGATAAGGTATCAGGCAGGGTAGAGAACACTGGTAAAGCATAAAGGATTCCTTCCCATTTCATACCAGTGTGTAATCCAGATACTGATGTAATTGATTTAAATATGTGAATGATAATAAGAATTATATAGAGTAAAGATTAAAACGAGAGGTTTTACTTCATACGATGACTGAAGATTTGTTCGAATAATTCTGGATCAGTAAGATACGGTCATCACGATAATTCCCCAAAATGGAGAAGAATAACTTTCGAAAACTGACGTTTGTGTAAACTCTCTAATATTTTATTTTAAACACTCTTTAAGAGAATAAGATTTTGTATATTACTGTACAAAATATTTCTGTTTTGCAATATTTTACCTCTTATATCATTTTAATAAAAAATTGTGCATTATTGCATATTATATTAGTCATGTCTTATCTGCTCAGTGAGGTGCCACTTATATGGCACTAAATAATAAAATAGCTTTGTAATACCACGTGAATCATGTGTAATAAAAAGACGAAATACACCTTAAGAGTTGTATTAAACGTTGTTCAAAATACAATATTTGGGTGAAGCAGCCTGGCAAGTTCACTCACTGAGAGAAAATAATATTTGGATGAAAACTGGAAAACTCAGGTATGTATTACGTCACAGAGGGAGAGGTGAGATGAGGGTATTCATGACCCAGCCAAGGAATTGGAGACGTGATGGTGTGGGTGAGGCTGTGAGTGGTCTTGGATTGGTTAGTGCAACTAAGTGTCTGGAATCTTAATCGGAGGACATGAAACAGGGACGGGAAAGCTAGCCACTCTGGGAAAACGCCCTGGTAGCCGCTCTGCATGATAAAACTAACCGCTCTAGCACTTTCTCCCTTGTTGTTGTTGTTGGGGTTTATAGGGCCACTGACAGCATACACCGTATCGAGCCATACTTTCTCCGTTACTGTCGTACCAAGGGTGTATAAGTGTGGGATTCATAGGTGTATATTTAGGGATGGGTGAGGGGACATGAGAGAGAGAGAGAGAGAGAGAGAGAGAGAGAGAGAGAGAGAGAGAGAGAGAGAGAGTTAGACAGAGAGAAAGAGAATTAGACGAAGCCTTCAAATAAGCCTTGATTAGGCTTTCGTTGACAAGAGGCCGCTACAGGTAAGTACCAGGATTGAAAAAGAGTATAAAAGGCAGGTACCTGCACAGGCAAGCCTGCCAGAAAAATAAAAAAGTCCAAAAGATAGCCATCTGTCGATGTGAGGCTGACATAAAAAGAAAACTGGTATCAGGTAGAGTGGGCTTCAAAACCTGCTGGTCCTTGGTCAAGGATCGACAAGGTTATTCATCTGACGAAATTATTCCTCCTCAAAATCGGCAGGATGTGACCCTCTCGACTAGCAGTCAAAGGAAAGCTGAAGTCTTTGCAGAACACTTTGTTGCCAAAATGCAAGCTCCTGATCCAGCAAGGGACCATCCTTGACTAGCCGCAAGAAGTGTGTCAAAGTTGTCGTTGTGACAATAAGGCTGGACCAAGAAATGCTGTGGGCCCAGATAAGGTGAAACCAATTTTGCTTATTAAATGTGCACACCAACTAACATCACTTCTTACTCGCAACCATCAGCACTGCCCAGCACAATGTAAATGGCATTCTCTATGGAAAGCAGAAAATGCAGTCTCTGCTCATAAAACGAATTAAGCGGAAATCTGCAACTACAGACCAGTGTCACTCTTGTCAATCACTACGAAGATTTTTAAACAATCTTCACGACAGATGGCATCAGTTTTCGACTCCACTCACTTCTTTGTGATTGTCCACATAGCTTCAGAAAAGGCCACTCTGCTGATGAACCTGTCCACTATGTGGCACGAGTCACAGCTGGTGCTTTCAACCAAGTATGACACTAGGGACTCCCGGCAAACTGCAAGCACTAAAAATCTTTGGCTCTGCACTATGCCTCCTTAGTGATTACCATCATCATAGATCTTCAACCGCAATTCGCGACGGAACAAAGTGTTCCACAGAAAAAAGTGCCTAGAATGTCTACTTTAAAGACCTTTTTCAACTCATCCCAGAATGGTATGCATATGCAGATGACTGTATTATGACATTTACTTATCCAAGAGAGGTAATGCCAGCTGTTCTCAGTTACATTAATCATCAGTTTACAGTCTGAGGAATATGATGGAAGGTTACATTTGCTTCTAAGAAATTACAGTTGATGGTTTCTAGGCACCCTCACAGTAACACTGGAGTAGTGGTAAGAACGAATGGGAGAGTTTTCAAACCTGGGGATGGGATCGACATCGTTGGATTGAAATTTAAATACTAAATTAATTATTTTGAACCAAGTTTCAAATCTTATAAACTATGTGACCATAATGCCTACATCACTTAGACGTATCTCGCATTTGCTCGACAGTAGAGGCTGCAAAGACTGTATGAGGCACAAATACGCTCACACTGAGTGTGCTTCACTTTCTTGGACTACCTGTCTCCAGTCTAACCTAAAATTTCCTGACGGAATAAGGAACAAAGATAGACGACTTATCTTTCACCTCGACCCCGCCTGGACAGATCTGTCATCTCAGCAGAACCTTCAACACCGGAAGGATGTGGACAGCCTTACTGTCATGTGCTAAGCCAATGTTGTCAAGGTACCATACTTGGCTCCACTCTGCGGACAGCGAGAAGACTGTTTCCATACAACAGAACTAGTAGCAAACACCATCTACACTATGGCTGTACTATTCTCAAGACCATCAATTCATCTGAGATCATTTATTCTTCGGATGACTAGAGACAGGAATATGTTAGTAGAGCGTAATGACAACGATGACAAAACCAAGAGAGAGAGCGAGAGAGAGAGAGCGAGTGAGAGTACGCTCACACCTTGAGTATGCTCCACTTTCTTGGTTCGCCTGCCCCCCCCCCTTCTCATCTGCGACTGCTTGACAGAGTATAGAAGAGAGGAAGACGTCTCATCTCTCGCCTGGACCAATCCTGGATAGATCTGTCATTTCAGCAGAGCTTTCAAAACAGGAGGAATGTGGGTGGCCTTACTGTTATGTACAAGGCCAATATTGTCAAAGTACCACACTTGGATCCACTTCGAGGACAGCGAGAAGCAAGCTTCTATACCACAAGACAGGCAGAAAGCAGCAACTTCACTTTGGCTGTACCCTTCTCCAGAACATCACTTCATCTGAGATCATTTACCCGCAGGATGACTCGAGTATGGAACACATTCGTACAGCATAATGATATCAACGAGATAAAGTCAGTTGATCAGATGAAAATGCTGCCCCACAGATGGCTCCAACTTCATTCTGTTCCCTACTTGTATGTCTCAACAATAAAAATGCTTTCAAATGAGCTGATGTACATACCAGCTCTTAGCTTGTCAATAAAGTTAGGAATCCTTATCCTAACCTTGTCAAACCCCGTGTAAAAAAAAGGAAGTGAGAGGGAGAGAGGGGGAGAGAGTGAGAGAAAGAGTGAGAGTGAGAGAGAGAGAGAGAGAGAGAGAGAGAGAGAGACAGAGAGACAGAGAGAGAGAGGGAGAAAAAGAGTGTGTGTGTGTGTGTGTCTGAATGTCTATCTCTCTCTCTCTTGGATGTGTTCGTGTGTGGAGGGGGGGGGGTGAAAGGAGTCCATTAAAACTTTTCGGAACTTGCACCTTCAAGAGCCTCCCTCATTGAAGCTGTGTGTGCCAGTTTCTCCCTCCTTGACAAGTCTCTGTCCCTGTTTAGCTTTTTTTTTTTTCACAGAGTTTGACAAGGTTAAGGATCCCTAGCTTTATTGACAAGCTATTTACAGGTTAAGGATTCCTAACTTTATTGGCAAGCTAAGAGCTGTTACCAACATCAGCTCATTTGAAAGCATTTTTATTGTTATGAGACATACAAGTAGGGAACAAGATGAAGTTGGAGCCATCTGTGGGCCAGCATTTTTATTTGATCAACTGACTTTATCTCGTTGACATCATTATGCTGTACAAATGTGTTCCGTACTCGAGTCATCCTGGGTATGTATGATCTCAGATGGAGTGATGTTCTGGAGAAGGGTACAACCAGAGTGAAGTTGCTGCTTTCTGCCCGTCTTGTGGCATAAAAGCTTGTTTCACGCTGTCCTCGAAGTGGATCCAAGTGTGGTATTTTGACAATATTGGCCTTGTACATAACAGTAAGGCCACCCACATCCCTCCTATGTTGAAGGCTCTGCTGAAATGACAGATCTATCCAGGATGGGTCCAGGCGAGAGATGAGACGTCTTGCTCTGTTCTCTACTCTGTCAAGCAGTCGCAGATGAGAGGGGAGGCAGGCAAACCAAGAAAGTGGAGCATACTCAAGGTGTGAGCGTACTTGTGCCTCGTACAGGATCTTGCAACCCCTACTGTCAAGCAGATGCGAGATACGGCGATGTGCTATAAGCTTCCTGGCTGCCTTGTTTGCAAAATTTACAACATGGTTCTTCATGGTTAGTTTGGAGTCAAATTTCACCCCAAGGATATCAACTTCTTCTCCAGGTGCCAACACCCTCCCATTCATCCTTACTACTGCACCAGCATTACCATCATGGTGCCTAGAGACGATCATCATTTGCGTTTTCTCAGGTGCAAATGTTACTTGCCATCTATTTCCCCAAGCTGATACAGCTCTCAGCTGGTGATTGATGTAGCTTAGAGCAGCTGGCATTTCTTCTCTTGGATAAGTGAATGTCAGTGTACAGTCTGCATATGCATGTGATTCTGGGATGAGATGAAGAAGGTCGTTGAAGTAGACATTCCATAACAATGGACCCAGCACGCTTCCTTGTGGAACACTTGCCCCAATAGGATGTCTTGCGGATGTCTTCTCTCTCTCTCTCTCTCTCTCTCTCTCTCTCTCTCTCTCTCTCTCTCTCTCTCTCTCTCTCTCTCTCTCTCTCTCTCTCTCTCTCTCTCTCTCTCTCTCTCTCCCCTTTTTTCTGCATTATCACCAATTCAAAATATATCACCCTTTTTTATGATCAAACTTTTAATTAAAACAAAATTCTCAGTCGGAGTACTTTTAATAAGTTATATGTACTGCGTGAGAGAACGAAACTGTTAGGAGTGTTTTCACTGTTTTCCCGTCATTCTTTCACTGCAATAAACTGAAGACGAGCCTCTCACCTCCTCAGTTTATTTCAGTGTTCGGTTTCCATTTGGTCTCTAGTGCTACCTCAACTGATTACACCTGTTCTCCTCTTCCTAACACTGAATCCGATTGTCTTCTTTTCTCTTACGGAGTTAATGCTTCGTTATAATAATAATAATAATAAGAAGAAGAAGAAGAAGAAGAAGAAGAAGAAGAAGAAGAAGAAGAAGAAGAAGAAGAAGAAGAAGAAGAACAACAACAACAACAAGTTGGACCCGCACTGTCACCGCACTTGTCTACTTGTTGATATCTCTAAGTATCTTGTATGTTATGACCATGTCTCTCATTGACTTTCCTTTCCTGACATGATGGGAAATGTAGATATTTTCCTCTTTGCATAATTATGGACAGACGACGAAAGAGAAAAGAAACGCCTCTGGAATGTGGCAAGAATAACTCAGGCCTGAGGCTGGGAGCGCGCTATCCTGTGGCAGCTATCCAATAACAATCAGATGTGCGTTCTACAGTGGTGCTGAAAATTTCCGGCCATGTATGATGTCGTGAACAGGTTCTGAAAGCTAATCAAAGGTTTGTTAGATGTGAATTTGCCGCAGACGTTGTCTGTCAGATTTGAGCCACATGCGCTGTACTCGGTACTATGCTCACCCCGAGGTCCTATTTCTTGGGTGAGGTTTGCAGTCTTTGTCCCTGAAGTATGAACTCTGTATCGGGTCTTTGCCTCTCTCTAGTTTTCATAACTTTTCATTTGCTGTGGTTAAATTCAAACAGGCACTTGTCAGGCCAATCATGCGCCATGTCCAGGTTCATTTATAGATATTTCTGGTCCTTCTCTGTTTATATTATCTTCATTAATCTCGTGGCATCTGTAAACAGGGAGTGCTACGAAGTCTGGAAATGCCTCTACTGTACGATCATTCCATTCTTCACTCTTGTTTGTTATTCTATCTGCCTTGTTCTGTCATGATAAATTCTCCTTCTTGTTACCCTGGGTTTCTGATCTCCCAGTACTTGCCCCTGTGGGAAGGGAAACAGAGTTTGAGGGGGAGTAAGGAGAGTGTGTGGTTGGCAATAAAGGTCGGAGAATCTTGTGGAGATGGTTCGTGCACTGCAAAAGGTCAGGATCGTGAAGGACATGGAGGATGGGGGAAAGAAGAGAGTAAGGGCTAGGGGGAACGTAGGGTGGCTGTGAAGAAGCTTCTTGGTCTAGAAGTGAAAAGGATTCTGGGTTTTAGCAAGCGAGGATGGACAACAGGGTGCAAATAGTGCTAAGCGTTTGTGTTTATATGGGAAAGGGAAATGATGACTGAGAAGTGACTGCAAAGGTCTGAGCATCTTGCACTTCTGGTGGTGAGCCTCTTAAACTGTCCTTACATTTCCTGCTTTCTTTTTGTTAATATTTTTTTATAATCTCCCTCTCGTATTTTTTCCTTTCTTTGTTCTCTCCTAATCGTGATACTCATTCTCAAGTCTTTCTGCCTGACTGCCTTGACAGTAATTTCCGTTTCAAGATTCATTCTCATGCCATTTCTGTCTCAATTGTCAGTTTGACTTGGCAGTATTTTTTTCCTTGACTAACACTTCATCCTTTGAATTTTTAAATTGGTCCAGTTTGCCCATGACACCTGTTTACTCAATAATATTTTGAAGTTCCCATTAATCTGCTACCTATTTATCATTATGTACCCTTGAATCAAGCTACGGAATACAATTGAAAATGAGAGACTTTCCTCACTTCCAATTTCCTGTCACTCAGAGTTCACTGGCTGATAATTTGTGGCCTTTGTTGCTTCCCTAATATCTCCTGCATCTCTCACTTCCCTGAGAAGTTATTTTTTTATAACTTCTCTGACTAACCCTGTGTCTCCCCACCTACTGCATTTTTTTCGAATTTTTACCTCATTCTTCCTTTCCATCAACTCCTCTGTCTCCTTTAGATCTTCCATGCTGCTGCACATACCTTCTCTTCTGTGGCCTCAATTTTTCTATTCTTTTATTTATTCTCTAATACTTTTTCTATTTCACGATCATTATCAGCTCTCAGTTATATTTTTATTTTGCTCACCCACATACTTGCTCTGCCTCCTCAGCTTCACCACCCTTTTTAAATGCCGTTTGGCTTCCCATTTCTTCGTTCACTAACTTTTACTCAACTGGGTACAAATACTTCTGCTTCCAGCTTGCAGCTTGTGCTGGTTAGTAAGAAATCGCTAGTTCCTGCCCATGTCTGTGATTTGTGTGTGCACTCACTTAATTGTGGTTGCAAAGGTAGAGTCACAGCTCCTGTGTGTGTGTGTGTGTGTGTGTGTGTGTGTGTGTGTGTGTGTGTGTGTGTGTGTGTGTGTGTGTTCACTTAATTGTGGTTGCAGTGATCGAGCCACAGCTCCTGGCCCCGCCTCTTCACTGATTGCTGCTAGGCCCACACTCTCCATGCTCCATGAACTATATATGACAAAGCTCATGTATGAATCCTGCCTCTAGTACATCACTCTCCAGACTAGTCCCCTTCCTGACAACACTAGGACTGAAGAAATGACATCCCTGTGACTCGTCTGAGTCTTCAACTTCTAGTTGTGACCCCTTGTCACTGAGTCCCATCTCTGAAACATCCTGTTTCTGTGTACCTTGTCAATTCCTCTAAGTATTTTAGGTCGTTCTCATATCCCCCCCCCTCTCTCTCTCTCTCTCTCTCTCTCTCTCTCTCTCTCTCTCTCTCTCTCTCTCTCTCTCTCTCTCTCTCTCTCTCTCTCTCTTGTCCTCTAGTGCCGTCAGGTCGATTTCCTCTAACCTCTCCTAGTAGGACATACCCCATAGCTCCGGGACTAGTCTCGTTGCAAACCTTTGCACTCTCTCTAATTTCCTGATGTGCTTGGCCTGGTGTGCGTACCAAATTGGTGCTGCATACTCCAGTATTGGCCTGATGTACACTGTGTACAGAGTCTTTAACGATTCCTTACAGAGGTGTCAGATCGCAGTTCTTGAGTTGCTAGTCTCGACCAAATGCTGCAGCAGTTATTTGGTTGATATGCATCTCATGAGATATGTTCGGCATTATACTAACCCAAGATCCTTTTCTTTGAGTGAGGTTTGCCCCCCTCCCTAGACTGTACTCTGTCTGCAGCTTTCTTTGTCCTTCCCCAATCTTCATGACTGCACTTGGTAGGGTTAACTTTAGGAGCCAGTTGCTGAACCAGGCTTGCAGCCTGTCCAGATCCCTTTACAGTGCTGCCCGTACCTCGTGCCACTGAATTCTCTTCATTATATCCATATCGTCTGCAGACAGGGACACTTCTGAGTCTATCCCTTCCGTTAGGTCATTTATATACAGCAGAAAGAGCAGCAGTCATAAGACGGACCCCTATAGAAACCCGCTCGTCACAGGCACTCAGTCTGACACCTCGTCGCGTACCATGACTCGCTGTTGCCTTCCTCTCTCTATCTCTTGACTTACCACCGTCAACTTGTCATAGAACTACAGTAGGTTTGCGACACAGGATATTACTTCCCTGAAACAGTGCTGGCTGTCATAAGTTCATTTCTTTCAAGGTGCTCCACCACTCTTTGGACAATCTTTTCCACGACTTTGCACACTATACATATCAGTGACACTGGCCTCTAGTTTAGTGTTGTGTGTCTTTCTCTTGTCTTAAAAATTGGGACTACATTTGCTGTCTTCCACACCTCAGATAGATGTGGTGAAGATTGTTGTTAGTAGTACACAGAGAGCCTCTGCTCCCTCTCTTAGGTCCCACAGAAGAGATGTTGTCCGGCCTCATCGCCTTTGAGGTATCTAGTTCATTTAACAGCCTCTTCACCTCCTCCTCAGTTGTATGTGCACTTGATGGTGAACCCCACCACTCCGTCCCTCTGGAATTCTTTCAGTCTCCAATGTAAATACTTCTTTAAATAACAAAAAGGCACAATACCGTGACTGGAACGATACAATGGTCCAAGTCGGACCGAAACGTCGTCGTAAGCTTCTCTCTTTTATGTGCGGGTTATTTGTGTATAAATACTTCTTTAAATGTCTTGTGGAGCTCCTCACATACGTCTCGATTATTTCCTCTAATATTCCCTCCTTCCTTCTTCAAATTGATTACCTGGTCTTTGACTGTTATTTTCCTCCTAATTAGAGCGTACAACAGCTTTGGGTCAGACTTGGCTTTCGCTGGTATGTCATTTTCGTATTATCGTTGGGTCTCCCTCCTTATCTGTGCATATTTATTTCTGATTCTTCGACTAATACCTTCATTTTCTTGGGTCCTTTGGCTTCTATAAATTTTCCATTCTCTAGCACACTTAGTTTTGGCCTCACTACGCCTTTGGGTGAACAAAGGGCTCGTCCTGGCATTCTTAATATTTCTGTTGACCTTGGATATGAACGCCTCCTCTGCTTCCTTGAAAACTGTTGTTACATATTACATCATATTATTTACTGAGTTCCCTGCAAATTTTCTTTCCCACTGAACCTCATGTAGGATGTTCCTCTTGCCTGTGTAGTCACCTATTTTGATTCCTGATTCCCTCTCCACTTGTAACTCTATGTATTTGAAGCTCAGGATGACGTGATCATTAGGTCCAAGGAACCTTTCATATGTGATGACCTCAATATCTGAACTACTCAAGGTAAATACTAGGTCCAGTCCTGCTGGTTCGTCCTCTCCTCTCCTCTCTCTGGTAGTGTTCCAAACGTAGTACTGGATAGCATGAGGCTATCCAGTACTACCTCAATCATTTTAGGCCTCCACGTTTCTGGGCCACTGTGTGGCTCCAGGTTTTGAAAATTAATTTCCTTGAGATTGAAGTCACCCCACAATCACTGCCTTTATGGACCATGTCTCTGTTATTCTCATCATATTCTTGTCTAGGCCTCCTGCTGTTCTGTGGTGGGTTAGACCCTTGTTTCTCGTCTGTCTTCCCTGGCCATCTCCTCAAAGTTCCACCACCCATTCTATTTCTTCTGTCTATATTCAGTATCTGATATCCATCTGGAAAGATGGCATCTGTTATCATTCCTGTGAACTCGGTTTCCGTGAGACCTATGATGTCTGGTGATGTTCTCTGTGATTCTTTCATTCCAGATCTCCCAGATATTTGTTTTTCAATCAGCTTTTTTCTACAAAACCTACTGTGGGGGTTAGGGGAGTGGGAGACCTGGCAGGGTGCTGTGGGGTTCTACTGTGTAGAGTTGGGTGGGGCCTGTCAGTGTGGAATGTGCTTTGTTTTGGGATAATGTGTTTGGTTGTTGGGTTCTGTGGATGTTTCCGCTTGTTGCTCCACTCGACTCAGGTTGCCCCATACTGACTCTAGCCTTCTCTCTCTCTGTTGCTAGTTTTGTTTTAGTGTCCTCTCAGCTTCTGTCGTTCTGTTCTTGTTCTGGTGCGACCTAGGAACGCCCTCTGGTATGTTGCTGATTACTTTAGCCGTGGTTTTGCTGCAGAATCCTGTTCTGCATCATTTCTGTCTTGAAAATCACTTGGACTGGCCGATTTCTTCCCTTCGGGTATCTTCCTCTTCTCTAAAAAATTATCAGCTCTGTTATGTTCTCCTTTCCTGTTAGACTGACGATATTTTCAATCTCTTCTTTTTCTCTCTGCCGTCTTTCTTTCTCTCTCTGCCGTCTTTCATCGTATGTCGTCCTTTCGCTCTCCTGAAGCCCATGTTTGAAGGCTGACCTCTCCCTCTCCTCCTCCCAATGCATCTCTGGGTCCCATTTATACATAGCCACTGCCTTCCTTATTATTTCTTGTAACTCCCAGTGATCTGTTCGTGTCTCCAGGAGATCTGTCACTTACATTACCTACACCCACCCTCACTTACTGCTGTCCCTGTGGCCAACAGCATGTTCCTTTCATTCCCCAAAATTTCTTGGTGGCCTGATAGAGCCTCAACATAAGTCTTGTCTCCTTCATTTCGTTTTAACCGCTCGTTTAACATTGGTGTACCTGTTCCAGATGCTAAGTCCCTTGTGGTTATTGCTACTTTACATTACTTCATCATTTTCGCATCAGCTTCTAGTTTTTGCATCCTGGCTTTTCAGCTTCAGTACTCATCTCCCACTTCTTCTCTGCTCCCATTCTCCACTTCATTCTCGTGGTAGACTCACCCAGCTTCCTTTCCCACTCTTCTTCCAACCTTTTCCATAGCTCCTCCATTCATTCCTTTCCAGGCTCATCTTCCTTTGTTCCCCTGAGTCTTCGACTTCCCCTATAGGGTCCATTTTTTTGTTGTTAATGAGCTAGTTTTCGTAGTATTTTTTTATTTATTATCACACCGGCCGATTCCCACCAAGGCAGGGTGGCCCGAAAAAGAAAAACTTTCACCATCATTCACTCCATCACTGTCTTGCCAGAAGGGTGCTTTACACTACAGTTTTTAAACTGCAACATTAACACCCCTCCTTCAGAGTGCAGGCACTGTACTTCCCATCTCCAGGACTCAAGTCCGGCCTGCCGGTTTCCCTGAATCCCTTCATAAATGTTACTTTGCTCACACTCCAACAGCACGTCAAGTATTAAAAACCATTTGTCTCCATTCACTCCTATCAAACACGCTCAAGCATGCCTGCTGGAAGTCCAAGCCCCTCGCACACAAAACCTCCTTTACCCCCTCCCTCCAACCCTTCCTAGGCCGACCCCTACCCCGCCTTCCTTCCACTACAGACTGATACACTCTTGAAGTCATTCTGTTTCGCTCCATTCTCTCTACATGTCCGAACCACCTCAACAACCCTTCCTCAGCCCTCTGGACAACAGTTTTGGTAATCCCGCACCTCCTCCTAACTTCCAAACTACGAATTCTCTGCATTATATTCACACCACACATTGCCCTCAGACATGACATCTCCACTGCCTCCAGCCTTCTCCTCGCTGCAACATTCATCACCCACGCTTCACACCCATATAAGAGCGTTGGTAAAACTATACTCTCATACATTCCCCTCTTTGCCTCCAAGGACAAAGTTCTTTGTCTCCACAGACTCCTAAGTGCACCACTCACTCTTTTTCCCTCATCAATTCTATGATTCACCTCATCTTTCATAGACCCATCCGCTGACACGTCCACTCCCAAATATCTGAATACGTTCACCTCCTCCATACTCTCTCCCTCCAATCTGATATTCAATCTTTCATCACCTAATCTTTTTGTTATCCTCATAACCTTACTCTTTCCTGTATTCACCTTTAATTTTCTTCTTTTGCACACCCTACCAAATTCATCCACCAATCTCTGCAACTTCTCTTCAGAATCTCCCAAGAGCACAGTGTCATCAGCAAAGAGCAGCTGTGACAACTCCCACTTTGTGTGTGATTCTTTATCTTTTAACTCCACGCCTCTTGCCAAGACCCTCGCATTTACTTCTCTTACAACCCCATCTATAAATATATTAAACAACCACGGTGACATCACACATCCTTGTCTAAGGCCTACTTTTACTGGGAAAAAATTTCCCTCTTTCCTACATACTCTAACTTGAGCCTCACTATCCTCGTAAAAACTCTTCACTGCTTTCAGTAACCTACCTCCTACACCATACACTTGCAACATCTGCCACATTGCCCCCCTATCCACCCTGTCATACGCCTTTTCCAAATCCATAAATGCCACAAAGACCTCTTTAGCCTTATCTAAATACTGTTCACTTATATGTTTCACTGTAAACACCTGGTCCACACACCCCCTACCTTTCCTAAAGCCTCCTTGTTCATCTGCTATCCTATTCTCCGTCTTACTCTTAATTCTTTCAATTATAACTCTACCATACACTTTACCAGGTACACTCAACAGACTTATCCCCCTATAATTTTTGCACTCTCTTTTATCCCCTTTGCCTTTATACAAAGGAACTATGCATGCTCTCTGCCAATCCCTAGGTACCTTACCCTCTTCCATACATTTATTAAACAATTGCACCAACCACTCCAAAACTATATCCCCACCTGCTTTTAACATTTCTATCTTTATCCCATCAATCCCGGCTGCCTTACCCCCTTTCATTTTACCTACTGCCTCACGAACTTCCCCCACACTCACAACTGGCTCTTCCTCACTGCTACAAGATGTTATTCCTCCTTGCCCTATACACGAAATCACAGCTTCCCTATCTTCATCAACATTTAACAATTCCTCAAAATATTCCTTCCATCTTCCCAATACCTCTAACTCTCCATTTAATAACTCTCCTCTCCTATTTTTAACTGACAAATCCATTTGTTCTCTAGGCTTTCTTAACTTGTTAATCTCACTCCAAAACTTTTTCTTATTTTCAACAAAATTTGTTGATAACATCTCACCCACTCTCTCATTTGCTCTCTTTTTACATTGCTTCACCACTCTCTTAACCTCTCTCTTTTTCTCCATATACTCTTCCCTCCTTGCATCACTTCTACTTTGTAAAAACTTCTCATATGCTAACTTTTTCTCCCTTACTACTCTCTTTACATCATCATTCCACCAATCGCTCCTCTTCCCTCCTGCACCCACTTTCCTGTAACCACAAACTTCTGCTGAACACTCTAACACTACATTTTTAAACCTACCCCATACCTCTTCGACCCCATTGCCTATGCTCTCATTAGCCCATCTATCCTCCAATAGCTGTTTATATCTTACCCTAACTGCCTCCTCTTTTAGTTTATAAACCTTCACCTCTCTCTTCCCTGATGCTTCTATTCTCCTTGTATCCCATCTACCTTTTACTCTCAGTGTAGCTACAACTAGAAAGTGATCTGATATATCTGTGGCCCGTATGAGCGTTTATTGTTTAGGTGTGTGTTGAACGCGTGTTATGTGTGTTAGTGTGTATGTGTGTGTGTATTTGTTTGTGTATTTGTGTGTGTGTGTGTGTGTGTGTGTGTGTGTGTGTGTGTGTGTGTGTGTGTGTGTGTGTGTGTGTGTGTGTGTGTGTGTTTTCAATCACCTTATTGTACTCACCTAATTGTGGTTGCAGGGGTCGATTCATATCTCCTGGTCCCGCCTTTTCACTGGTCGCTACTGGGTCACCCTTCCTGCTCCAAGAGCTTCATCATACTTCTTCTTAAAGCTATGTATGGTACCTGCCTCTACAATATTACTTTCCAGTCTATTCCACTGACAACTCTATGGCTGAGGACATACTTCCAAACATCCCTGAGGCACATCTGATTCTTCACCTTACAATTGTGACCCCTTGTTCCTGCATCCATCTCTGGAACATCCTGTCTCTGTCCACCATGACGATTCCTTCCAGTATTTTATATGTCGTTATCATGTCCACCCTCTCTCTCCCGTTCCCCAGTGTCGTCAGGTCGATTGCCCTTAACCACACCTCGTAGGACATGCCCCTTAGCTCCGTGACTAGTCTCTTTGTAAACCTTTGCCCTTTCTCCAATTTCCTGACGTGCTTGGCCAGGTGTGGACTCCAAACTGGTATTGCATACTCTAACATGGGCCTGACCTACGCAGTGCACAGGGTCCTGAACGATTCCTTATTGAGATATCGGAATGCTATTCTTTGGGTTGGTAGGCGCATAAATGCTTCCTGCAGCAGGTATTTGGTTGATGTGCACATCAGGATATGTACTCGGTATTATTTTCACCCCAAGATCCTTTTCCTTGAGAGTGTGTATCACCAAATTGTGGTTGCAGGGGTCGATTCACAGCTCCTGGCCCCGCCTCTTTATTGGTCGCTACTAGGCTACTCTTTCTGCTCCATGAGCTTTATCATACCTCTTCTTAAAACTATGTATAGATTCTGCCTCCACTACATCACCTCCCAGACTATTCCACTTCCTGACAACTCTATGACTGACGAAATACTTCCTAACATCCTTATGATTCATCTGAGTCAACTTGTGACCCCTTGTTGCTATATCCCAGCTGCGGAACATCCTGTGTGTGTATGTGTGTGTGTGTGTGTGTGTGTGTGTGTGTGTGTGTGTTTCCTCGCATATGACTCTGTGTTTGTGCATGTTAATTAATTTTCATTTGTTTCCTTTCGTCAAAGACATTTATCGACAGAAACTTGGTCTATTTTGTGCTTGTCTACTCACCTAATTGCTGTTGCAGGAGTCTAGCCTCTGGTCCCCGCCTTTCTGCTGGCTGCTGTTGGTTTCACTCTTTCCTGTCTGCATGAGCTCTGTCATACCTATCCTTAAAGCTATTTATTCTTTCGGCTTCTACCACTACTGTGTGGTAGAAGCCGAATAAATGCACTATAAGGCTATAGAAGTATTTCCTTCCATCACTATGGTCCACCTCTGTTTTTAACTTACAGCTGTGACTTAGTGTGTGTGAAACCCGCCTCTCAAACAGGCTCTGTCCAACCTGTGAATTCCTTTTATACATCATAAAAATGACTCCTCTGTTTTTGCTTTATCGTACCTCTTGTTGAAGCTATCAGTGCATGGACCCTGCCTCTACCACTTCATTCCCCTAGTCACTCCTGACTACTCTAAGGCCCAGGAAATACTTTCTGATATCCCTATATCTTATCTGAATTTTCAACTACCAGCTGTGCTCTCGTGTTCTTGTCTCACATCTCTTAGTTAGACAATCAGTCCGTACTCATCATATCAATTTCTTTAAGTATTTGGTACGTTATCATGTCATCCCCAGTCCCTCTGTTTTCTCTTGTCGTCATGCTGCATTTCATTAACCTTTTCTGATAGAACATACCCCTTAGCTGTAGATGAATAGTTCAGAGAACCGACATGTTGATAAATTAGACACATGTGCAACTCTTGGGTATCTTTATTGAGGAAACGTTTCGCCACACAGTGGCTTCATCAGTCCATACAAAGGAGAAACGTGAAGAGCAGGAGGAGAATGAGGTGATCAGTCCCTCAACCTTGAGTCGATGTGGTCAGTCCATCAATCTTGAATAGAATACAGCATATGAGCGGAGAAGTGGCTTATATACCATAGTCAGGAGAGGTGCAGCAGTCGTAGGTGGTGTCACATGGACCAATGTCACACCACCTACGACATGTGTCTAATTTATCAATCATACCCCTTATCTCCAGGACCACTCTCTTTGCAAGCCTCTTCACTCTCGCCATTTTTTGACATGTTTGAACACGAGTCAGTTCCCTACAGGTGCTGCGTACTCCAATATGGGCCTGATGTGCACAGTATACATTGTCGTGAATGACTCCTTAGAAGTCTGAAACTAGCTACTTGTCAGACCAGACCTGCAACCTGTGCAGATCGATTTGTAGCCTTTCTTCCTCCATATCAATTTGTATTGTCCTCATTAGTTTTACACCATCTGTGAACACTGATGTCTCTGACTTGATTCTTTCCATTATGTCAGTGACATATACAAGAAATAGCCCTATCCTCATTGTTAATTCCTCTTAGCATTTTATACATCATCATGACTCCCCTATTCCTCCTGTCCTCTAGTGTCGTCAGGTTGAGTTTCCTTAACTTCTCGTTGGACTTAACCCTTAGCTCCGAGACTATTCTTGTTGCACTTTCTCCAATTTCTTGACGTGTGTGACCAGTTGTGGGTTCCATACTGGTGCTGTGTATTCCAATGGGCCTGATGTACACGGCATACAGTAACGGGAATGACTTCTTACTTAGATGTTGATATATTATTCTTAAGTTTGTCAGGCGCCCATATGCTGCAACGGTTATTTGGTTAATGTGCCCCTCAGGAGAATTGCTCGTTATGATATTCACCCGACGATCCTTTTCCTTGAGTGAGTTTTACACTCTTTGACCCGCTAGGTTGTACTCCGTCTGCGGAGTATCCTAGCTTCATAACTTTTCACTTCTTGGGGTAAAACTCCTGAAGTCATTTCTCGGACAAGGCTGGCAGCCAATCCAGATGACCTTGTAATCTTCAATGATCATCGTTCGCTTGTATTCTCATTAGTTTCACATCGTTTGAGAACAGGGACACCACTCATTCTATCCGGTTTGTCATGTAATCCCAAGAACATGGAGTCTACCTATTCATCTCTTTCTTGT
Source organism: Cherax quadricarinatus (assembly GCF_038502225.1). Lineage (NCBI taxonomy): Eukaryota > Metazoa > Arthropoda > Malacostraca > Decapoda > Parastacidae > Cherax > Cherax quadricarinatus. Next base: position 19,886 of record NW_027196523.1, on the reverse strand, counting down.
CTTACTTCTGTTAACTTGATGTGGAACTCCAGTAGGTTTGTGACGCAAGATTTCCCATTCCTGAAGTCGTGCTGGTCGTCATGTACAAGCTCGTTCCTATCTAGGTACTCTACCACTTTCTTCTGACATTCTCTATGACTTTACTTACTGTACATGTCAACAACACAAGTGTGTATGTGTAAGTTATTTCACTAATGCTGCTATCCCTCTCGCCATAACTAGCTCAGTGGTAGGGTATTTCAGCCTGTGAATTTTTCATTGATAGTATTGTGTAGTAAAAGAGTGATCAATGTATCTTACCTTAGTGTCTTTGTATCAATGATTAAAATTTTTATTCTTGATGCGTTACAAAGGCGCCCCTCCCTCACTTGGCTCACATCTACGCTTTCTAGTATTTTCCCTTGACCTTCCATCGCTCTTCCTGTACTCTCTTGTGTACCTATCTTCATTCAAGGCCACCTCACTTCGATTCGTTGTGTGATCCTGTTAGCTTTCTAGCTAAAAATAAATAGAATATCACCTCTCTGCAAAAAAAAGTCTTACTCACCATTTCAGGAAAGGTCACTCTTGAATAAACCTGTCTGAAGTGATGTGTAAAAATATATGCTGAATGAAATGTGTTAAAAACCATTCAAGCTCACAATTGTAAGCTTAAAGTAGTTGTTGGTATATTTAATTGAGTATATTTTCATGTAAAAGTGTCCAAGGAAGTTGAAGAGCAAATACCCATAAAAAATACGGTCGCTTGACTCGGGAATAAAAAACATAAGATATTAAGAATGCAATTATACGACATTATTTAAATTTAAATAATGGTTAAATGAACTCTGTTCAAAAATCATTGTAACGGACATAAATAATTACAGTTACACGTAGATGCACATCAATGATGCAATTGCGGTAAGCATGTAGAAACGAGCACTCGTATACGGTAAGCATGTAGAAACGAGCACTCGTATACGGTAAGCATGTAGAAACGAGCACTCGTATACGGTAAGCATGTAGAAACGAGCACTCGTATACGGTAAGCATGTAGAAACGTCAAAATAGTTAGATAAATACCCAGAATCCTCGTGGCTTTAAAGTAGAATGTTAACTGATAATTACACAGTAATACGGAACAAGCAATTAAGACTATATTGAAACAACTGGATATTATCATCCCACTTCCGAATGAAAATAAATAATACTCTTATAATGTCAAAAACAAGTTAAATAATAATAATAATAATAATAATAATAATAATAATAATAATAAAAACAATGAAGTATATTAATAAAAATTAATCATATACGAATATTTATCATATATCTCCGAAGGGATACCATTAAATAAGAGTCAACCTCTTATTTAACGGTACCTCTTATTCAATAATAAGAGGCTGCCTGATTTTTGTTTGTTCATCCTCTTACTTTTCGATTCAGTTTCGCACGTAAGTCGAGAACGCCTCATCCAATAAGCTTCAAATTTTCAACACTTGTGTACAGAAACAAGGCTGAAATTCTCCATACAAATTGCATGTTCACGTTCTCCTTGACCACAGTTATGGAAGCTTTTCCCCATTATCCTCTCATGGCTCAGATAACTTCCAAAATCAGGATGGGTGGCGCGTCAAACGTTCAGTAAAGGCGTGAAAAACTAGAACGGCGTAGGAGAGTGAAATTCAGGTCTTTGGGTGCAGATCTGACGATTTTGTGAAAAAAATTAATCTTTTTAAATCGCCTTAAATAAATTTCAAAATGCCTTTTCTGAACGGCTTCAATATTTAATTACTGATGCGTCCCATGACTAGGATATTTCCTGTTAAGTTTCCTTTGCGTGAGGGTCAATTTATTGACGTAGTCAAATAGTAATAAACTGGAATAGATGAATTCTGTGCCATAACTGGAGAATTACCCCTCTGATCGGCTTCAATTTTCCATCAATGACGTGGTTTCCTAAACACAAGATTTACGCTGCCATTGGTTGCTATAAGTCTAAATTTACCGATTTTATTGAATTAATAGTGATTTTAATCTTTTCTTCAATATGTAGCGAATGTTTTTTCTGATTGACTTCAAAATATTATTGACAGTATTATTGATTTATTGTGAGATTAGTCAGAATAAGTACAAATTTGAAATTTTGCTGAAATATTTAAAGAACTTGGATTATGTGGAATCAGATCGATTACTGAAAAATTCTGTTCGGCTTCAAAATTCTAATTAGTGGCATTAATTAAAACAGTTTATCACTCTCAACAGTAAATTTCAGTTTGTCAATTGTTTTCAATGTAATAAGTAACGAACACCTCTTTTGATCAGCTGTAACAGTTCTGTAACTTAATAAGAAAAATTTTTGTTTTAATTTTGAGTTGTAATGGTGTAACTGTCATATATTGGCAAATTTTATCAAATTGTTTTAAAAAACTCCAAACAAAATAATTTTACAGGATTACAGAGAATTTCAAAACAACTGGAGCTGCAAATAAGAAAAAAAAAACGAAAAGTATTAAAAACTTCCGTTTTTCTAGCGTTTTTAAATTTCCTGAAGTGAGAGAACTGTTTAATAGTGGACGACCTGATGCCGGAGGTCGTCCCTCAGCTCCAGGATGCTCGAACCATCAAGGGTTTTCTTTAATAATTTCAGAACGGCTTATTCAATCGGCTTCACAATTTAAACTCTGTTTAAATTGTTTGTAGAGCAATTGACATGAGCAGGTGTTCTGTACTCAATTTTATATAGACCTTAACGAAATTAATTCCTGTGAGATCGCTGTACACAGCTTCTTCTGTACTATTGCAGGTATCACAGACACATTGACTGATGTTGTTATAGGTTATAGATTCATATATATCCACATGCACGTGATGGAGGTAGTGTTGGTGATTGTGGTGGTGGTAGTGGTAATGGATATGTTGTTGGTGGTACATGTAAACATTTATACATACATACATTAATGCATACATATACACATGAATATATGCATACAAAAACGTATACATGCACATATTCCCAATCATATACATATGCACATATATACGTATTCACACTTACTCAAACACACAAATAAATGTATAAGCTTACATCTGCACAAAATCCACATATGGATTCATATGCCCAAAAATACACACATACACATGTACTGAATACATATGAAAATGCACAAATTTTTACATAAATTCATACGCAGAAACATACACACACATACATAGTTATATTTTGTTGCACTGGAATGTTATGGTGATGCTTCAGTATTTCTTTTACGAGCTTTGAGGTAGAGGCGGCTGGGATTATAGAACACGGGGATCCCTTTTTCGGATCACGCAACGACGGAAAAACATCTAGTTAATAAACAGCATATGGCAGTGTATCATCGGCTGTGTTAACCTATATATGGTTGTAGGGGTTGAGTGTTAGCTTCTAGCCCCGCCTCTCTCAGACCAGCCACTTGCCAGAGTCACTCCCTTTTAACCTCGTGGGTTCTATCGTACCTGCTCTTGAAATTATGCATGGAAACTGCCTCCACCACATCTTCGTAGAGATCATTCCTTTCCCCGACCACTCAGAGACTTAAGAAAAACCTCTTCATATCTCAGTTTTCCGCCTCTCAAACTGTCTCAGTGTAGTTAGATTTAATTCCGTTAAGCTTTACTCATGGCTATTACCAGAGTTCTGGAACTAATTTCATTACATACCTCTGCACTTTTTCCAGCTTATTTATACATTTTCTCAGGTGTGGAATACATTGTTTTGTTGCATACTTCAAGAAGAACATAAGAACATAAAAAAGGAGGAACACTGCAGGAGGCCTGCTGGCCCATACTAGGCAGGTCCTTTACAATTCATCCCACTAACAAAACATTTGCCCAACCCAATTTTCAATGCCACCCAAGAAATAAGCTCTGATGTGAAAGTCCCACTCAAATCCAACCCCTCCCACTCATGTACTTATCCAACCTAGATTTGAAACTACCCAAAGTCCCAGCCTCAATAACCCAACTAGGTAGACTGTTCCACTCATCAACTACCCTATTTCCAAACCAATACTTTCCTATGTCCTTTCTAAATCTAAACTTATCTAATTTAAATCCATTACTGCGGGTTCTCTCTTGGAGAAACATCCTCAAGACCTTATTAATATCTCCTTTATTAATACCTATCTTCCACTTATACACTTCGATCAGGTCTCCCCTCATTCTTCGTCTAACAAGTGAATGTAACTTAAGAGTCTTCAATCTTTCTTCATAAGGAAGATTTCTAATGCTATGTATTAATTTAGTCATCCTACGCTGAATGTTTTCTAACGAATTTATGTCCATTTTGTAATACGGAGACCAGAACTGAGCTGCATAATCTAGGTGAGGCCTTACTAATGATGTATAAAGCTGCAGTATGACCTCTGGACTTCTGTTGCTTACACTTCTTGATATAAATCCCAGTAATCTATTTGCCTTATTACGTACGCTTAGGCATTGCTGTCTTTGTTTAAGGTTGCTGCTCATAACCCCCAAGTCCTTTTCGCAATCTGTATGGATAAGTTCTACATCATTTAACTTATAAGTACTAGGGTTATGGGCACTCCCAAGCTTCAGAACCTTGCATTTATCTACATTGAACTGCATCTGCCACTTTTCTGACCAAGAATAGAGTTTGCTTAAATCCTCCTGAAGTTCCATAACATCTACGTTTGAATCAATTATCCTACCTATCTTTGTGTCATCGGCGAATTTGCTCATATCACTAGTAATTCCCTCATCAAGATCATTGATATATATTATAAACAACAACGGGCCCAAGACTGATCCCTGTGGAACGCCACTTGTTACAGATCCCCACTCGGATTTAACCCCATTTATGGACACTCTCTGCTTCCTGTCAGTGAGCCATGACTCGATCCACGAGAGCACTTTTCCCCCAATGCCATGAGCTGCCACTTTCTTTAACAGTCTATGGTGCGGAACTCTATCAAAAGCCTTACTAAAATCTAAGTAAATAATATCAAATTTTTTATTGTGGTCAACAGCCTCAAAAGCTTTACTGAAGAAAGTTAATAAATTAGTTAGACAAGACCGGCCTCTTGTGAATCCATGCTGAGTATCATTAATCAAGCTATGCTTATCGAGATGGCTTCTTATAATCTCAGCTATAATTGACTCTAGTAATTTGCCTACAATTGAGGTCAGGCTTATTGGGCGGTAATTTGACCGTAACGACTTGTCCCCTGTTTTAAAAATAGGAATTACATTAGCCATCTTCCACATATCAGACACTACACCTGTTTGAAGAGATAAATTAAAAATATTAGTTAATGGTTCACAGAGTTCTATTTTGCATTCCTTAAGAACCCTTGAAAAAAACTCATCAGGACCCGGCGACTTATTTTGCTTCAGTCTGTCTATCTGCTTCACAACCATCTCACTAGTGACTGTGATGTTACATAATTTATCTTCTTCTAGCCCACTGTAAAAATTAATTACTGGAATATTGTTAGTGTCTTCCTGTGTAAAAACTGAGAGAAAATAATTATTTAAAATCAAGCATATTTCATTCTCTTTGTCAGTAAGGTGCCCATAGTTATTTTTAAGGGGACCTATCTTATCTCTAACTTTTGTTCTATAGACCTGGAAAAAACTTTTTGGGTTAGTTTTAGAATCCCTAGCAACTTTAATTTCATAGTCCCTTTTAGCTTTTCTTATCCCCTTTTTAATGTCCCTCTTAATGTCAATATATTGATTCATAAGATGACCCTCACCTCTTTTGATACGCCTATAAATTCCTTTCTTATGCCCTAGTAGATATTTGAGCCTATTATTCATCCATTTTGGGTCATTTCTATTTGATCTAATTTCTTTATATAGGATAAACGCTCTTTGAGCAGCATGTATAGTGTTCAGAAAACTGTCATATTGATAGCTCTCTTCGTTACCCCAGTCAACAGATGATAAGTGTTCTCTAAGCCCATCGTATTCTGCTAAGCGAAAATCTGGGACTGTTACTGAGTTATCGCTACTATCGTACTTCCATTCAATGCTAAATGTAATTGATTTGTGGTCGCTAGCACCCAGTTCCTCTGAAATTTCTAAATTATTAACAAGGGATTCATTGTTTGCCATAACTAAGTCAAGCAGGTTATTTCCCCTTGTAGGTTCTGTATTATCGTGCCTTGTGGCCTTAACAATTTCCTCCCATAGTAGTTTTCCTTGGTCCCTATCTAAGTTTGGGGGACGGTATATGACTCCTAAAATCAGTTTTTCATGCCCCTCTGAAAATTCTATCCAAACAGACTCTGTATGTGTTACTTAAGACTTAATACCCGTTTTTAAGCAACAGTTCAAGGGATCTTGGACATACAATGCCACCCCACCCCCCTTCCCAATACTTCTATCTTCTTGGAACAATTTAAAACCCTGAATATGACATTCCGCAGGCATGTCCCGACTTTTTGAATTAAACCACGTCTCAGTTAAGGCAAATGCATAAATGTTACCTGCACTAGCAACTAATCTCAACTCGTCCATCTTATTTCTAGCACTACGGCAATTAGCATAATAAACATTGAAAGACTCTCCTTTCTCTTTACCCTTCTTGCTCATTTCTATTTTTCTACTAAACCTATTACTGTCCTTATCACCCAAGGTCCCTGGCTTTTCAATATCTACCTCGTTCTTATTATTATTAGTTCCCCTAGAACTTCACTGTTTTCCTGCCAAAACCCATACCACTAACTATTCCTAGTTTAAAGTCCTAACTGCTCCCTCCACTGCAGTTGCCAGTGCTCCCACCCCACACCTAGATAAGTGAACCCCATCCCTGGCATTTCTGCCATAGAAGAGGTCCCAGTTGTCAATGAATGTTACCGCATTTTCCTTACAGTATTTGTCCAGCCAGCAATTGACACCAATTGCCCAGGAAGGTACGAATATTGTTGTTGTTGGGGATAGCCAAGTTAGGTATATGGATAGGGCGTTCTGCTTGAAGGACAGGAGTAGGAGACAGAGTTTGCTTTGCTGGGGCTGGGATGGAGGATATTGTTAGCCGTCTGAATGACATCATGAGAGGTAATGGGATCAATCCTATTATCTGTCTCAGTGCTGGAGGCAACGATGTTGGCAGACGTAGGAGTGAAGACCTGATTAGCAGGTATAGGTCAGCAATAGAAATAATTAGGAGTAAGGGTGGGAACCCTCTCATATGTGGTATTTTGCCAAGGAGGGGAGTTGGAAATGAATGGTTGTCCATGAATACAACAAAGTCTCATTTAGACTCCATGACGAGGCCTCAATAAGGAAGTTCACAGCTGACCTAGAGACTGTTAGGTAAGACATATGCAACAGTTAGACAACTTTATTCCGAAACGTTTCGCCTACACAGTAGGCTTCTTCAGTCAAATACAGAAAATAGGCAGTACCAGTAGAGATGTGAAGACGATGTAATCAGTCCATCACCCTTGAACTCGTAGAATTTGAGGTTGTCAGTCCCTCAGCCTGGAGCAGTTCAGTTCCATAGTCAGGAACTATCTGAAGATCAAGCGACAGTGCGGAGACTTAAATACTGTCGAAAGGAGAGGTGCGGAGTAGTAGTAGTAGTGAGAATGTAGCCACTGAGAGGTCATGTCCCTATCAGATCCAACACTTCTCACTTGAAAAGCTTGTCCAAGGTGTTTTCTGTACCAAGATGCCATGTGTTGCAGTGGAAAACACTCTCTTAGATTCTAGGGACCCACAAACTGAAAAAACCAAGAATATTGTCCTAACTAAACCTAATGAAACACCACTACATCCCACTTACACAGCTAACAAGATAAACGACTTCTTCTCAACCATAGGATCTAATCTCGCCAATAAAATCCCACATACCAATACCCAAGCCAGGGACTACCTAGATGGGAATTTCCCAAATTCCTTCTATCTTGCACCAACTGAGCCCACGGAAGTCACCGAGATTATAAAGTCACTTAAAAATAACTAAGGGAATCTGTCTCATGTCCCACCATTACTGTACAAGCGAGCGGCCCATGTCCTTTCGCATGCTATTTCATTACTTTTTAACAAGTCACTAGAAACTAGCACCTTCCCGAAACTACTCAAGATGGCAAGGGTTACACCAATACATAAAGGTGGTGACCCTACAGACTTAAACAACTATAGGCCAATATCAAACTTACCATTGCTATCCAAAATCTTTGAGAAACTCGTGCATTTATAACGGCACAAAACATACTCAACCCCTGCCAATTTGGATTCAGGAAAAATAAAAGCACTAATGATGCAATCATAAAAATGCTAGATCTGCTTTACACAGCATTGGAAAATAAGGAATATCCACTAGGAATTTTTATTGACATAAGAAAAGCTTTTGACACAGTAGACCACGACATTTTACTCCACAAACTTGACCATTACGGTATAAGAGGCCATGCGCTTGCTTATTTCAAATCTTATCTTACTAATAGGTATCAGTATGTCACCATTAAAGACACAGCATCAACAACACGGCCACATGATATTGGAGTTCCGCAGGGAAGTGTCCTTGGTCCCCTGCTCTTCCTCATATACATCAATGATCTTCCAAACGTATCCCAACACCTGAAACCCATTCTCTTTGCTGACGACACGACTTATGTCATCTCTCACCCTAATCTTGCCACCCTCAACACCATTGTTAACGAGGAGCTGATCAAAATATCGACTTGGATGACAGCCAATAAACTTACGCTTAACACTGACAAAACCTACTATATTATGTTTGGTAGCAGAGAGGAGATGCACAAATTAACATTAAGATCGACAACACTCTAATTACCAGACATAATGAGGGCAAATTCCTAGGCCTATACCTTGACAACAACCTGAATTTCAGCACCCATATCCAACACATAACCAAAAAATATCCAAAACGTTTGGGATCGTCTCCAAGATACGATACTACGTGCCGCAAAATGCCCTTCTCACACTATACCACTCACATATTTATCCATACCTCACCTATGATATTTTTGCTTGGGGATCAACTGCAGCAACATACCTAAAGCCAATAATAACCCAACAAAAAGTTGCAGTAAGAATAATCACTAAATCCCATCCCTGGCAACACCCCCCCCCCCACTCTTCATAGATCTAAACTTACTCCCTGTTCAGTACATCCACACTTACTACTGTGCAATCTACATCTACAGGACCTTAAACTCCAATATCAACCTTGACCTAAAACGCTTTCTTGATAGTTATGACAGATCCCACAGGCATAACACCAGACACAAACATCTCTACGACATTCCTCGTGTCCGACTAAACCTTTGCAAAAATTATATGTATGTAAAAGGCCCTAAAATCTGGAACACCATACCTGAGAACTCTAGAACTGCAGACACATTCATCACCTTCAAAACTACCATTAGAAAACATCTTATCTCCCTGACACTCCCTGTCAACTACATGAATACCACCTGGTGGTTCACACTTACACTCACTCACCCATTTGACCATAAGCAGAAATATTAATCTCAATCTTAAAATAATGAATCCTGTGATACTCCAATACTGAAACTATGTACTGTGCCAAAACAAAAGCATTCACATTGCTAAACTCACAAACTAGTATTTAGTCACTTAGCCATAATACCAACTTACCTCACAATTTGTAATATTTTAAAATTAAGAATTAAACTAAGTCTGCCCGAAATGCCTAGCCATGCTAGGTGTTCTAGTGGTACACTCTGTAATCATTATTTTACTACATGTAAACCACACAATAACCAAATTCTGTAAACTCAGCATTGTAATCCTTATAGATCTTACATATATTGTCAAAGTTCCTTAAGACTACATTCATATTTGTTGAGGACCATTAACTGTAGACGTGAGTGTGTGTGTGCGTGTTGTTGTATGTATGTATGTGTATATGCATGTATGTGTACATATGAAGGTACGGGTGTGTAATAACAATGATAGTAATAAATTATCAGACAATGTTCTGATACTGAAATCTCCTCAGCTGTTCTTGAAGATGATTTTATGGGTTTGTGCTAAGCGCGCAGTGCTGCCTTTATTCTTAAAGTCAAATCTTGAAGTACTTTACTAAATAATTCGAAAGTTGCCAGGGAGACACACACACACACACACACACACACACACACACACACACACACACGACTCACGAAATCGTAATGACACGATTGCAACAAACCACACCACGGGTGGGGTAAGAACCCGCGGTTACAATTGCGGGTTCTAACCCCGCCCGTGGAATTGTTTGTTTCACACACACACACACACATTTCCCTTCAGAAAAAACATCTAACAAAACAAATCCAGACTTCTGTGTACCCCGACCTTTAACATTTAAGTCTTAAAAAATAAGGTAGTGCATGCCTTGGTTGTGCCTTGTACACTTAAATAATTAAAAATTAGGGAGGGGCAACAAAGGGTCTCCAGGACACGAACTAAAATTTGTAGCAAAATAGGAACAAAGATGAAATATTTATTGTTTTTCTTATAGTCACATTCATGTGGTGGTGAAAATTGTGTATAACGAGATTATGTGATTGTATTACATATTGTAATACAATTATATAATCTCGTTGGTAGACAGCAACCACCCAGGGAAGTACTACCGTCCTGCCAGATGACTGTGAAACATAAACCTGTAACTGTTTTGCATGATGGTAGGATTGCTGGTTTCTTTTTCTGTCTCATAAACACGCTAGATAACAGGGATATCTTGCTACTCCTACTTACACTTTGGTCACACTTCACAGACACGCACATGCATATATATATACATACATCTAGGTTTTTCTCCTTTTTCTACATAGCTCTTTTTCTTCTTTATTTCTTCTATTGTCCATGGGGAAGTGGAAAAGAATTTTTCCTCCGTAAGCCATGCGTGTCGTATGAGGCGACTAAAATGCCGGGAGCAATGGGCTAGTAACCCCTTCTCCTGTAGACATTTACTAAAAAAGAGAAGAAAAACTTTATAAAACTGGGATGCTTGAATGTGCGTGTATGTAGTGCGGATGACAAGAAACAGATGATTGCTGATGTTATGAATGAAAAGAAGTTGGATGTCCTGGCCCTAAGCGAAACAAAGCTGAAGGGGGTAGGGGAGTTTCGGTGGGGGGAAATAAATGGGATTAAATCTGGAGTATCTGAGAGAGTTAGAGCAAAGGAAGGGGGTAGCAGTAATGTTGAATGATCAGTTATGGAAGGAGAAAAGAGAATATGAATGTGTAAATGCAAGAATTATGTGGATTAAAGTAAAGGTTGGATGCGAGAAGTGGGTCATAATAAGCGTGTATGCACCTGGAGAAGAGAGGAATGCAGAGGAGAGAGAGAGAATTTGGGAGATGTTAAGTGAATGTATAGGAGCCTCTGAACCAAGTGAGAGAGTAATTGTGGTAGGAGACCTGAATGCTAAAGTAGGAGAAACTTTTAGAGAGGGTGTGGTAGGTAAGTTTGGGGTGCCAGGTGTAAATGATAATGGGAGCCCTTTGATTGAACTTTGTATAGAAAGGGGTTTAGTTATAGGTAATACATATTTTAAGAAAAAGAGGATAAATAAGTACACAAGATATGATGTAGGGCGAAATGACAGTAGTTTGTTGGATTATGTATTGGTAGATAAAAGACTGTTGAGTAGACTTCAGGATGTACATGTTTATAGAGGGGTCACAGATATATCAGATCACTTTCTAGTTGTAGCTACACTGAGAGTAAAAGGTAGATGGGATACAAGGAGAATAGAAGCATCAAGGAAGAGAGAGGTGAAGGTTTATAAACTAAAAGAGGAGGTAGTTAGGGAAAGATATAAACAGCTATTGGAGGATAGATGGGCTAATGAGAGCATAGGCAATGGGGTCGAAGAGGTATGGGGTAGGTTTAAAAATGTAGTGTTAGAGTGTTCAGCAGAAGTTTGTGGTTACAGGAAAGTGGGTGCGGGAGGGAGGAGGAGCGATTGGTGGAATGATGATGTAAAGAGGGTAGTAAGGGAGAAAAAGTTAGCATATGAGAAGTTTTTACAAAGTAGAAGTGATGCAAGGAGGGAAGAGTATATGGAGAAAAAGAGAGAGGTTAAGAGAATGGTGAAGCAATGTAAAAAGAGAGCAAAGTGGATGAGATGTTATCAACAAATTTTGTTGAAAATAAGAAAAAGTTTTGGAGTGAGATAAACAAGTTAAGGAAGCCTAGAAAACAAATGGATTTGTCAGTTAAAAATAGGAGAGGAGAGTTATTAAATGGAGAGTTAGAGATATTGGGAAAATGGAGGGAATATTTTGAGGAATTGTTAAATGTTGATGAAGATAGGGAAGCTGTGATTTCGTGTATAGGGCAAGGAGGAATAACATCTTGTAGGAGTGAGGAAGAGCCAGTTGTGAGTGTGGGGGAAGTTCGTGAGGCAGTAGGTAAAATGAAAGGGGGTAAGGCAGCCGGGATTGATGGGATAAAGATAGAAATGTTGAAAGCAGGTGGGGATATAGTTTTGGAGTGGTTGGTGCAATTATTTAATAAATGTATGAAAGAGGGAAAGGTACCTAGGGATTGGCAGAGCTCATGCATAGTTCCTTTGTATAAAGGCAAAGGGGACAAAAGAGAGTGCAAAAATTATAGGGGGATAAGTCTGTTGAGTATACCTGGTAAAGTGTATGGTAGAGTTATTATTGAAAGAATTACGAGTAGGACGGAGAATAGGATAGCAGATGAACAAGGAGGCTTTAGGAAAGGTAGGGGGTGTGTGGACCAGGTGTTTACAGTGAAACATATAAGTGAACAGTATTTAGATAAGGCTAAAGAGGTCTTTGTGGCATTTATGGATTTGGAGAAGGCGTATGACAGGGTGTATAGGGGGGCAATGTGGCAGATGTTGCAGGTGTATGGTGTAGGAGGTAGGTTACTGAAAGCAGTGAAGAGTTTTTACGAGGATAGTGAGGCTCAAGTTAGTGTATGTAGGAAAGAGGGAAATTATTTCCCAGTAAAAGTAAGCCTTAGACAAGGATGTGTGATGTCACCGTGGTTGTTTAATATATTTATAGATGGGGTTGTAAGAGAAGTAAATGCGAGGGTCTTGACAAGAGGCGTGGAGTTAAAAGATAAAGAATCACACAAAAAGTGGGAGTTGTCACAGTTGCTCTTTGCTGATGACACTGTGCTCTTGGGAGATTCTGAAGAGAAGTTGCAGAGATTGGTGGATGAATTTGGTAGGGTGTGCAAAAGAAGAAAATTAAAAGTGAATACAGGAAAAAGTAAGGTTATGAGGATAACAAAAAGATTAGGTAATGAAAGATTGGATATCAGATTGGAGGGAGAGAATATGGAGGAGGTGAATGTATTCAGATATTTGGGAGTGGACGTGGCAGCGGATGGGTCTATGAAGGATGAGGTGAATCATAGAATTGATGAGGGGAAAAGGGTGAGTGGTGCACTTAGGAGTCTGTGGAGACAAAGAACTTTGTCCTTGGAGGCAAAGAGGGGAATGTATGAGAGTATAGTTTTACCAACGCTCTTATATGGGTGTGAAGCATGGGTGATGAATGTTGCAGCGAGGAGAAGGCTGGAGGCAGTGGAGATGTCATGTCTGAGGGCAATGTGTGGTGTGAATATAATGCAGAGAATTCGTAGTTTGGAAGTTAGGAGGAGGTGCAGGATTACCAAAACTGTTGTCCAGAGGGCTGAGGAAGGGTTGCTGAGGTGGTTCGGACATGTAGAGAGAATGGAGCGAAACAGAATGACTTCAAGAGTGTATCAGTCTGTAGTGGAAGGAAGGCGGGGTAGGGGTCGGCCTAGGAAAGGTTGGAGGGAGGGGGTAAAGGAGGTTTTGTGAGCGAGGGGCTTGGACTTCCAGCGGGCATGCGTGAGCGTGTTTGATAGGAGTGAATGGAGACGAATGGTTTTTAATACTTGACGTGCTGTTGGAGTGTGAGCAAAGTAACATTTATGAAGGGGTTCAGGGAAACCGGCAGGCCGGACTTGAGTCCTGGAGATGGGAAGTACAGTGCCTGCACTCTGAAGGAGGGGTGTTAATGTTGCAGTTTAAAAACTGTAGTGTAATGCACCCTTCTGGCAAGACAGTGATGGAGTGAATGATGGTGAAAGTTTTTCTTTTTCGGGCCACCCTGCCTTGGTGGGAATCGGCCAGTGTGATAATAATAAAAAAAAATATTACATATGTTGTTTATTATTGTTTATCTTCTTCTCATCTCATTCTCAAGCGATTATGTAGGTAGTTCACTGTGTCATTAAATTTGTGTTTATATTAATGAACCAAACAAGAACAACATTTAGTCTTTAGTAATGAACCATGAATATAGCAATATTACATTTACGGTAATGAACTATGAACGTAGCAATAAAGTGTCTATGGTGAAAAAAACAAGAATGTGGCAATTTTGAGGTTGTTTAACTCCCGAAACTTTGCATTCATTCTTCTTTCTTGCAATAGTAAAGAATAAAGTGGTGTTACGACTTTGATGTAACTTAAATAAAATGTTCCTGGCTCATAAAGGTTGCTAACACTGTTGTCTAGGGGTTATAAAATTACTCTGAAAACACAGCAAACCTTGAGCTAGCATGTACTCGTATATTAAACAATATTAATTATTATTAGGAAGGAAAGACAAGAACTCACCTATACAAAAATATACATATATTAGTAATAGTAACTTACATACAACTTACAATCTACTCCAAAATCCACCACACTCCACTTCACATTAACTCACTAACAAACTGCTACTAATAAGTTAAACAAAATAAATGAACATTTATGAACAGGGAGGCTCCATAACAACCCCCATCCTTCTGCAGGCTACATAGCCCACAGTGGAAACGTTAAATACTCTCCAAAAACACAAGACCCTGCAGACTAGGGCTTTACAAATAAAACTGAGAGCACTTAAACACAAACACCTACAGGATACACTTATCAAAATTACTTACTCAAACTACCGCCCAAACATGATGACTTCACCCTGTGACCACCCGTGTCGTACTGAACTAAACACACCTCTCCTCTGCTCCTGTCCTGGCCACTGCCTGACTTACAGGAATAAAATGCGTTCGCTTACAGGGAATAATACACGCCCACCTTCAGTATTCTACACGGAAAATGACATATATGGAGCGTTATTTTATATATTTTTTTACAGTACTCTGTAACAAGTGGCAACATAATTCACCTCAGAATCTCTAAGCCTATCGCATATAACCCATATAATAGTATAACATTGATATCTGTCTCTGATAAATTTTAGTCAGCAGTACAACGGTTAACAAGAAGGTTTGGGAACCATCAGCACACAAGTATGAACCCAGATAAACTCTGATATTTCCATCTAAGAACCAGTCTTATGGAGGACTCAATGGGTGTTGTAGCACAGTTTCTCCCAAAAGAATTAGAAATGAACAGTTTATTTTTCAACAAAATTACTTCAGATTGTTTTATGTTTAATCGAGAAAGAGAAATTATGGGCATTAGGTCATTTACTGTTTCAGCAAGAATAAGGGAACTGATTAATTATGTGATCGAGTTAGCGGGACAAGGGTAAGAGATGTTAAATAAGTAGGGGAACATGATGGAGGAGGATACCCGGGAGAGAAGGGAAAATGTAATAAGAATGAAAGATTTCAGTCTTGTAGACTGCGGGGGAGGAAGGCACACATGGTAAACTCAGTGACATTAATCAGGCACGAGCAGACGTGGGAGGTGTGTTACACCGGTGATTATGATCCTTGTGTCTCACTTGTGTTATAGTCTTATCTGAGATGTTTCTCACCTGTGTTATAGTCTTATCTGAGATGTGTCTCACCTGTGTTATAGTCTTATCTGAGATGTGTCTCACCTGTGTTATAGTTTTACCTGAGATGTGTCTCACCTGTGTTATAGTCTTACCTGGGATGTGTCTCACCTGTGTTGTAGCCTTAACTGAGATGTGTTTCACCTGTGTTATAGAATTAACGGAGATGTGTCTCACCTGTGTTATAATTTTAACTGAGATGTGTCTCACCTGTGTTATAGAATTAACGGAGATGTGTCTCACCTATGTTATAGAATTAACGGAGATGTGTCTCACCTGTGTTATAGTTTTACTTGAGATGTGTCTCACCTGTGTTAGAGTCTTACCTGGGATGTCTCTCACCTGTGTTATAGTCTTAAATGAGATATGTCTATACTGTGCTGTTGTCTCACCTGAGGTGTTGTGGCTTACCTGAGGTGTCAAAGTTTACCTGAGATGTTGTGGCTCACCTGAGGTGTTGTGGCTCACCTGAGATGTTGTGGCTCACCTGAGATGTTGTGGCTCACCTGAGGTGTTGTGGCTCACCTGAGTTGTTGTGGCTCACCTGAGTTGTTGTGGCTCACCTGAGGTGTTGTGGCTCACCTGAGATGTTGTGGCTCACCTGAGATGTTGTGGCTCACCTGAGGTGTTGTGGCTCACCTGAGGTGTTGTGGCTCACCTGAGGTGTTGTGGTTCACCTGAGGTGTTGTGGTTCACCTGAGATGTTGTGGCTCACCTGAGATGTTGTGGCTCACCTGAGGTGTTGTGGCTCACCTGAGTTGTGGCTCACCTGAGGTGTTGTGGCTCACCCGAGATGTTGTGGCTCACCTGAGGTGTTGTGGCTCACCTGAGATGTTGTGGCTCACCTGAGATGTTGTGGCTCACCTGAGGTGTTGTGGCTCACCTGAGATGTTGTGGCTCACCTGAGGTGTTGTGGCTCACCTGAGATGTTGTGGCTCACCTGAGATGTTGTGGCTCACCTGAGGTGTTGTGGCTCACCTGAGATGTTGTGGCTCACCTGAGGTGTTGTGGCTCACCTGAGATGTTGTGGCTCACCTGAGGTGTTGTGGTTCACGTGAGGTGTTGTTTCTCACTTTTTACACATTTAATATTACACATGGGCTGAAAATTATCAGCGTTAACACTCGACTTCAGGATCGTCAGAGCTACTCACTGGTAAGTGCTTCTGGCAACCAGTAATTAACACAGAGGTCAAGTAATGAGATATTATGTTTATTCAGTTTTTACCTTCCTGTGTTATCTAATATTCATTACTCAACAAGCATTCCCTCATATTATATATATATATATATATATATATATATATATATATATATATATATATATATATATATATATATATATATATATATATATATATATAAAACATTGTTTATAACACACAAGCAGTTTCTCACAAAGGCAGAGTGGCCCCAAAAAAGAAGAAACACTATACCCACACTCGCTCCATCACTGTCTTGCCAGAGGGGCGCCGATACTACTTCCTTCAGAGTATAGGCAATGTACTTCCAGTCTCCAGGCCTCAAGAAGACCGCTTAACCAGTCTCCCTGAATCCCTTTATAAATGTTACTTTGCTAACTCTCCAACAGCACGTTACGTCATAAAAACCAGTTGTCTCCACTCTTAAAACGCTCACACACGTTTACTGGAAGTCCAAGTCCTTCGAACAAAGAACCTTCTTTACCCTCTCCCTCCAACCTTTCCTAGGACGACCCCTACGCCGTCTTTTCTCCACTGCATATTCATACGCCTTCCAAGTCATCCAAATTTCCCCTGTCCTCTCTAATGTCCAGACAACCTCAACAACCCTTCTTCAGCCCTGTGGATAATACTTTTAATAATCTCACACCTCCAAATTTTCAAGCTACAAATTGTCTGCATAATATTCACATCACAGATTGCCCTCGGACATGACATTTCCACTGCCTCCAGTCTTCTCTTTGCTGCAATATTCGCAACCCTTTCTTCATACCAGCACAAAAGAGCTGTCATCATATGTGCCTCGTACACCGCTCACCCTTTCCTCCTTCGTCAGCTCTGTTTCATCTCGTTTTTCATGAACCCATTCGCTGACAATTCAAACTTCCAATTATATGGACACATTCACTTCTTCCATATTCCTTCCCTCCAATCTGATAGTCGGTATATAATTGCCTAAATATTTTGTTGCCCTAATCACTTTGCTCTTTCCTATGTTCACTTTCAATTTCCCCCCTTTCACATACCCTACCAAATTTGTCCACCAACCATTTCAACTTCTGTTCAGAGTCTTCCAAAAGCACAGTGTCATTAGGAAAAAGCATCTGTGACAATTCCAACTTTGTCTTCGATTCTCTATCTCCAAATCCCTCACCTCTCCCCCAACACCCCAATATTCACTTCTCTTTCAAGCCCTTCTATAAATATATTAAATAACCATTGTGACATAACGCATCCCTGTCTAAGGCGTACTTTAACAGGGAAAAATTTCCCTGTTCTACATACTGAGCCTCACTATCCTCGAAAACCTTAACTGCTTTCAATAACCTACCACCTATTCCATACATTTGCACCATCATTCCCCTTGCCCCCCGTATCCACCCTATCATTTGCCATTTCAAAATACATCAATACAAAAACACTTCTGTCCCTTTATCTACTGTTCACTTATATGCACTTCTGCTCTCTGTCTTACCCACAATTCTTTCAATAATTACTCTACCAGTTAAGTATACCTCAATAGGCTTATTAGAGTAAATATTCTATGACACTCTCTGTTGTCCCCTTTTCCTTTATTCAAAGGAACCGTTCAAGATCTCTACCAGGTACGTATACCTTTCTCTCTTTCATACATTTATTAAATAAAAGCATCACCCATTCCAGAAGTATATCTTCATCTGCTTTCAACATTCATCTTTTCAACCCATTAATCCCACCTGCTATACCCCTTTTCAATTTAGTTACAGCCTCTCGCACCTCCCCAATACTCACACCAGTTTCTTCTTTGCTCCTAAATGGTGTTTATGAAGTGTGACCTAAGTGTAAGTAGAAGTAGCAAGACATACCTGTTTTCTTACTTGTTTATGAGACAGAAAAAAAAGAAAACCAGCAGTACTACCATTATGAAAACAATTTTTTTTATATTTTATTTAAAACATTATAAATTACAAGGTTGTATAAAATATTAAATAACATCACAATATAGGATCTGTACAAGATTACTTAGAATCATACCACAAGTGCAGAAGAAAAATTTGAAACCTAATACAAAATAGAAATGTGTAACAAACACGCAAAATACATATATACCATGTACTGACACACATTATACCAAATGATAAAATATCTGACATACACACAAAACTATTGGGGGGGCAGCCCCCCCATTAAAACCCATCTATAAATACATCCACATCATTCGCACACTTGATCACAGCAGTGATCAAACATTAATTTATGTAACGTTTATATAGATATGCAACTTAAAAACATACTCTGGCATTTATTCTAAAACATGACTCCATAACAAAAATAAACATTATACAAATTACACGATCACATAAATCATCAACAACTGCAAAAATTTATACAGCATATGTATAATCTTGGAACCTTTTGATCACAGACGAATTACTCACAACAGATTCCACAGAATGGTTAAGTATTTATATTAGGAGAAATCCAGACATATTTAAAATAATGAATTTGTAATGTATCTCCTTAAAAACTTTATGCAGTGACGGAGAAAAGTCACAATATACTCACATTGAAATATTCATTATTACAAAATAACTGGACTCTTACTAACACATGGCTAAATTGATACATTTCAGTGAAATTTTGTTGGAAGTAATCTCTGAACTTTCGCAAATGCATAACTAATTATTATATCATTACAGCATTATATCTTATTAACCTTAACTAAGCAGTCTTCTGAAACTAACCAAGCTTACCGAACAACTATTACACCGTACGCCACACCTTTACTTATCAAAAGCATCACTCACGCCCACGCATACCTCAAGAAGCCAGCCTCATTTTACCCCTTAAGATTGCAACGCCCATAAGTCCCTGACGCGGAAGCTACGATATCCCTCCGAAAAGGTTAAATGCCACCTGTTTCCAGTGATGTCCTT